>NC_091749.1:71298734-71361234 GCF_043380555.1 Nothobranchius furzeri
AAGCAGCAAAGCCAATGAGACGCCAGTGAGCTGTGATCACCCTGACCGGAGGAGACGGCACACGGGAATGCCTTCACTCGTTCCCTCCTCTGTGGTTCTGGTCCATTTGTGCTCCCGTCCAAGGTGTGAAGTTTGACGTCGGGGAGTGAAGAGAAATGGTCAGGAGTCCACTGGGAATCATTTAAATCAGCAAACATCGCAAACGATTAAAAAATACAGAGGAAGTGAACTTTTAATAAATGATTCTGGACCACTGCTGAAAAACCTGGTGGTCTTAGTCCGGAGGCTCCTGTAGCGCCTCCCAGAGGGCAGCAGGGTGATCAGTGTATGTGATGGGTGACTGCGGTCTCTGATGATTTTCCTAGCCCTTTTCAGACACCGCTTCCTGTAGATGTCCTTTATGGCAGGAAGTGGTGCTCCAGCGATGCGCTGGGCAGTTTTCCCGACCCTCTGCAACGCCTTCCGGTCCGAGGTGGAGCAGTTCCCATACCAGACTGTTATACAGTTGGTCAGGATGCTCTCGATGGTGCAGCGATAGAAGTTCACCAGGATGTCTGAGGACAAGTTGTTCTTCCTCAGAGTCCTCAAGAAGAAGAGGCGCTGGTGAGCCTTCTTGACCAGCTTGGAGCAGTTGGTAGTCCAGGTGAGATCCTCGGAGATGTGGACTCCCAGGAACTTGAAGCTGCTCACACGCTCCACTGCCGTCCCCTTAATGTGGATGGGTGGATGTGGGTCAGCATTCCTCCTGTACTCCACGATGACTACATGAGACATAAGACATTATTTAACTAATAACTGAGTGAGCTGATATTTAGCAGAGGTGAAGGATCAGAGAGAAACAGGGAAACGACGCTCTGAGGGTCTGGGGAATGAATGAACTTCTCTAAGAAACACACATTTATTTGGACCTTTTGCAGTTTACTGTTATATCTAAAATATTCTTACACACCAGAAGTAATCGTATTTATTGCTGCTGATGCAAAGAAACACTCGTTTCCTGAAACAGCGAGTGTCATCGTTGTTCTGAGTTGAGTGTTTAAAGCGAGACTAGGCAGCTTTGGCTTGCATTTAGCACCCCCTAGTGTCCGTTTGTAGAACCAAAAACAACACCTGTCTCCTCGCTAACAGCTCAATCCAGAGGTATGCAGGTCTGGACCTGGAGGGCCGGTATCCAGCACCTTTTACTTCTAACTCGGTTTGAACACACCTGATTTCAATCAGCAGGTAATTAACAGGCTTCTGTGGAACTTGATGAGCTGCTGCACATGCGATTCAACCACTGAATCAAGTGTGTCGGGTCAGAGAAACCGCTAAACGTGCGCTATACTGGCCCTCCGGGACCGGAATTAAACACTCCTGCCTTAATCTAACAGCTGGAATGTCTCCCCAGCCTTCCTAAGTGTCTAGAAGAGCAGTTCACCACTAATTAAACTGCTGTGTTCATGATCTAAAACATAAAGGAAATGTGCTGGAAGAGGACTGCAGCGCCAGGTATGTCAGCTCTCTGTCCACCAGTCTGAAGTTGCAAGTGTGGTAATTTGGCCACAGGTGGTGATAGGGGCTGCGTGGCCTTTCATTAACCATGTAAGGAAGATTTTACCACATCCTGGCTCAAGAAAATCATATGAAAAAGTTAAAAAGTGTTCATTTAAATAAAAAACAAACACTCTTTCTCACATGGAAAAAAGAATATGCTTTATTTGATTATTTTTTATTTATTTATTTATTTCATTTATTATTAAAATAGAAAAAAAAACAATACTAACAAATAAAATGAGGTTTCTCAAACCAAGAAACTGAAAAGGGAACAGAAAGAAGAACACTTATGTTATCTGCCCCTTTTTAAGTAAAAGGACATTTTTACTATGAAATAACAATCATTATAAATGAGCCTATACAAAGTACTTGCTCGACTGGTAGCTGACTTGAGTTCAATTTGTAAAGAAGAAAGAGAAAATTCAAAAAGCAAAAGGATTTTTGCACATATACCTATTCATACATATATACATTAAAGTGCATCGGATGCCCATGTGGTCGCACATACTTCATATATACATATACACATAGATATACACACGTATCCACTACATATACACATACATACATACACACATGGATATACCTACGCACATCTCCAAAGCTTTATTTATTTATTTATTTATTGATTTGCACGTATATGATTCCAGTATTTCATTTTTAATTAGTTTTTTGAAAGTAAATATCGTTTTTGCGTCCTTGATTACATTACTTAGCTTATTCCATATTTTAACTCCACATATAGAGACACAGCACTCCTTTATAATTATTCCATGCTTGGGTATTGTAAATCCGTCATGTCCTTTTACTTCATATTTACTCTTTTTATAAACCTTCATGTTTAGGAAGGTTTTTTTTTTAGATTTGGATTTTAGATGGAAAACAGCTAATTTCCAAAACCGTTGTATATTTATGTGGAACACCAGATATTCTGGTGTAGAAAAAAGTATTTTTTCCATAAATTAGCTAGTTTTTACAGGAATGTGTGCATACCTTTTACAACAGTTGTGCTATGATAATCTGAAATAAGTTTTATACTTTAAGTTTTATTGTTATTTATTGTCTTGTGCGCTGTTGATGGCAGACCATCTGTAATTTAATTGCAATGAGCAATTACAAAAAATTCTATTCTATTCTATAGAGCTCCGGGAGTTGACGTCACTTTTCCCGGCATGCAACAGTTCAAATCGAAACGGCGCCATATTGGCATGCAGAAGCCCGCAGCTGGACTATTGTTATTATCAGAAAACTCAATCAAACGGGAAATATGGTAGATTCCTGTTGTGCCTCAGGATGCAGAACAGACGCGGACGACATAAGGAATGAGTCATCTACAGGATTCCCCAAGATCCGGAGCGCCGCAAACGTTGGTTCATTGTAATAAAATGCGCTAGTGACCGGGTGAAAATGAAGCTGTGGGATCCCGAGAGTAAAGGTTTTCGCTTATGCAGCGACCGCTTCATATCAGGTATTTAAACCAACGTTTCCTCAACTGTGTATGGTATTTATTTTAAATGCTTTTATTACGATTCTTAGTGGGCTTCCTAAACGTATTCAGGCGTGGCTTTTTCTGTCTTATTACTCACAGCAGCAAGTAAACATCACGTAAAACGTTGCCTCGTGAGTTCTGCGTGCTGCCGTTTACGTGTTTTATGATGACAGCAATTAACCGGCTAAGCTGTATTTAATTTTTAAGCAATGGTTGATCAATTGTCAGATCACACATAAAAAGCACTTTGGATTGCTATTATCTGTCTCACCGAGACTACTTACGTGTAAATCTGTTATTTGTCCGTCCATCCATCCATTTTCATCCGCGTATCCGGAGTCGGGTTGCGGGGGCAGTAGCGTGACTTCCCTCTCCCCAGCCGCCGGAGCCAGCTCCTCCGGGTAAATCCCAAGGGGTTCCCCGGTCAGGTCCGGTGCTGTGCCGGTCCGCTCCGACAGCTTCTGGCGTCGGAGCGGGCAGTAGAGGAGAGTCCCAGACCTCTCCCCAGCTCCTCCGGCCGGGGAAATCCCAAGGGGTTCCCCCGGCCAGGTCCGGTGTTGTGCCAGTAAGAAGTCCGCTCCGACAGCTTCTGGCGTTTTTAAAAAGTATCCCAGGGGCACGGTAAGGGTCGGACATGTTTAGTCTATTTAATTTCTGACTATATAAAACGATTTCTTCTGTTTTAAAGTGTGAAGTAAACTCAGACGAAGTAAAATCCAAGCGGATCCCGTTCATGTTCATGGTTACATCCGTGTTTGTTTACCTTTTTTGCATGCCAAAATGGCGTCCACTAACTGAGAGTCACGTGGGGTCCGGAGCTCTATTCTATTCTATTCTATTCTATACACAAACTTTTAATGATTAAAATGTTCAAAACCGTAAATGCTTACTGAGATTCTTCAATCATTCAGAGAAAAATGGGCAGAAATACTCATAAACATACAACTTTAACAAGAAGGAGGTCTTAAACGTGGATATTTGTGATTATTCGGGATAGCAGCAGCTCAAGAGGTGGAGCGGGTCGTCCAGTAATCAGAAGGTTACAGGTTCCATCCCGGCTCCCACCAGAGAATGTTGCTGTTGTGTCCTTGGGCAAGGCACCTAACCCGGTGGTGGTCGGAGGGACCGGTGCTAGTGTTCATCAGTCCTCGCCTCTGTCAGCGCGCCCCAGGGCAGCTGTGGCTACATCCCAGCACCTCCCCACCAGCGTGTGGATGACTCATTGTGTTGTAAAGTGCCTTGGGGGGCTTTGGAACCCAAAGGCGTTATACAGATGCAGGCCATTTACCATGTTCTCAATTTTACTAAAAAGTACAAAACTGTGAAGAAACGTTTCCACAAATCTTCAAAACTTCACAACAAATCAAAGGTCCCTGCGTGCCGGCAGCACAGGCGGGCCGTAAAATCCTCTGGACAAGCCGTCCATCACGACATTTGTTAGCCAGACTACGTTCTCTTCTGCTGGAGTAAAAAACCAGACGGCTCTGGTTCGTCGGGCGGATCTACAGCGGCCCCTCAAACCGCAAATATGTCTGTAGTCAAATATGTCTGGAGGCCAGATCGCCGGCACAAAGCCGAACGCCGGGCCCTTTTTCCCGTGTTCTGGAACTTCTTAGAAACCGGTCGAGCAGCAGGACAAAGGAGCGGGACGTCTACAAGCGCTATCAATACGTTTAAACAGGGGCTCCAAAGCAGAGCGAGCCGGGGGTGGGGGGGTGGCGGGGCTGCTTGATCAACCTATAAAGGGAACCTCAGTTATGAACAAGAAGAAGAAAAAGAAAGAGGAAGAAAGATTTGGGAGAAGGGGGAGAAGCAGAAAAAGAGAGGGAATGAAAGAAAAGGTCGTGAGTGGCAGCTGATTTGAGGAGCTTCTGCGACCTCACAAAGGACCCATGACATCATCAGGTATTGAAGAGGGAGGGAGGAGAAGGAGTTAAGAAAGAAAGCCGGCCGCTCTGCGAAGCCGTAATTACATTTGTGCTAAACATGCCCAAGTGGTCCTGTGCTGCGGGGGCCGGGATCATTTTCAGAAGTGGGGGGCTGAATTAATCAGCGCCGTTTGCTGTGGGGAGACAAAAACATGCATCATCGCCCAAAAGTTGCAAAACTTCCACAAATTCTCTAAAACTGAAATTTTCTTTCAGGATGTCTGAAATAATGCAACCTGTCCTCACATCCTGATTTTAAAAGATAACATTTTCCTTTTTCACGCCCGCCCAGCTGACCCCCTCCATGGTGCCGGGTGCATAAAGCCTTTGCAGTGCATGGTGGGTAGGCATGGCGTGAAGTGCACGAGGAAGGAATGCTATTAAGTAAGTTATGCACATAATGAATCTGAGAAATGCTTGGGAAAACTTCAGCGACGTTTATTCGTGGGTGAAAAGAGCCGGCCGAGGGGTGAATACAGTAAATCATTCTTTAGTTCTGCCGGAGCCGTTCTCACTCCAGCCCATTGCCGACAAAGTCTTCATCTATTTACAGCTGCACAGCCGCTCCAACCTCGTGTCAGGGTTTTTAAAAAGGATCCCAACATACAAAGCTCCCCCTGTTCCCGGTGTCAACGTGTTTCCTCCGCGGAGACGGGCGCAGATGCAGTCCTGCGTCTTTAACGGCGATCCAACAGGCCAAGCCAGTGGTGTGATGAGAGGGTGAGAGATTCATCAGTCCTATGACGTTTGGATGCTGGGTCTTTTCTTTTCCCGGCCTGGATCCCGACAGGCCCACGGTGGCCGTGCCGCAGCAGTCAGCAAATCCAGTTAGCTTTCCCAGGACGACACCGCCACTGCGATGTGATGACATCATGCATCAACACTTCAGATTTAATCAGAGCCCTGAGGATTTCTGAAGCCGCACAGAAGCATGCCGATTCTAACCTGACAGCGGAGTTTCAGCCGTCCATCTGCGGCCTGACCGAGGACTCTGTTCAGATTTAAACGTTTTGTTCTGAGGTCAGCTTGAGCCGGCCTGTTTTAACGTGTTTTCGTGATGAAAATGCACCCATGTTGCCCTTTAAAGAACCCTCCGAGCTTTGGACTTTACTTTTGCAGCCACTAATCATTTTCTAATGAATCGGATCCTTCTAACCTCCAGCTCCCATCCATTTTCTCCTCGCCATAATCCATTTTATGGATGTTCGTTCATGATGGCTGCATGTCGCCATCGACGCTTGCCTTTCTTTATTTCTCCGAGGAATTAGAACAACCTGTCTGCTTTAATCGCTACGTCCTTCCCAGCAGGAATGCCATCACTGGATGGACACCAGGCTGCTATCTGACATTGATAGAAACAGCTCGGTATGGATCCACATCCGACAACAAGAGAGAGCTGGCAAACGGTTGGGAAGAAAGCCATCCTGCCTTCCTGGAAGGGATGACTCATTATTAATAGAAGAGGGGAGCAGCAGTGATTCACAATATAAACACGAAACATGGATGAATGAAATCATATTTTCACGAGTCACTCTCATCATGTGAATGGCGGGTTGGGGATGACACAACCTCAGGATTTTCCCAGAAGATCCACGGGATTCATCAGAATGAAAAGACAGACGGAGCGTCACCCGTTCATACTTTCAGATTTTACAAACACTCTTAAATATCAGAAATCTCAAACATGATCGTTACCTAGAAAATCTCTGGTGCTTTATGAGTCAGTTTAAAACAAAACGGTCTAAATTTTCCAGATTGGAGTTTTCCATAAACGTATATAGCTGCTTCTCTGACGTTTGATTATTAGACATTAAAAAATCCAGGAATTAAAGCCAAATTTTACAATAACGAATAAAAAATATTAAAAAGTCACAATCAGACTTGTCAATTAAAACTTTTAAATCTTTTTAGATGAAAGTATTTTTTCCTTTACGCATCTTACCGACACTGGAAAACTTCCCAAGGTTTGTCGTAGATGTAAGTAAAGAAATTTGAATTTTCCCAGAATTTTAAAGGTGTGGTTCACCGGAAACCTTTTAAATGATTATCTCTGATTCTAACGAGTCACACTGAGTGTTTCATGCAGGCTGAACATGAAAATAGTCTCCTACACCTATCTCCTGCATTAGCTTCTGATAGAAAACAGACGGTGAAACTCTAGGATAGAAAATCCTGACAGATCTACGTCACCCTGTCACTAACATTCATGGACTCACCCATCTTGACTCACGACGGGGAAGGCTGTTGTTGGTTTAGCGTCCGGGAAACAGCAGAGAATGACTCGGCTAGTAGAAGCTAACTGTTAGCATTAGCAACTCCACCACACAGCAGAACTCCTCCAGGCTTGTGTTATTTGTGGAGATAAAACATCAAAGTTGCAGCTTTAACAGAGTCAGTGGTAGAGTCGTGTCGCTGTTAGCCAATCAGAGGAGAGAAGCCCAAATAAAAGACAATAAGACTCTAAATCCTGTCGTCTGAAGCTCAGCTCTGATGTGTCTTACTTACAGTTCCTGAAAAAGGTGCACCTGTGGTTTTCTACCCCAGAGTACGACTTACTAGGTATTTGGTGTTTCTCTTGAAACTTGTGCGTATAAAATATAACGTTACCTCACGTGCCACGTGACGTGACTGCCGCTGAAGCCGCGATCACGTGATGTAAGTCTGCTTCATTTAACCATTTTCTTTGACCAAGGGAGCACAGTGTCCTTGTAAGCAAGGCGCCTGGCCTAGCAAGAAACCGCCTTGCTAGGCCAGGCGCCTTGACGTTGAGAAACACCCCAAGTCTCCAAACTGACCCAGCAGAACCCCTCCAGGCTTGTGTTATTTGTGGAGATAAAACATCAACACTGCAGAGCAGAGTCAGTGGTAGAGTCGTGTTGCTGTTAGCCAATCAGGGGAGAGATGTCTAAATATTCTGAAATAAGACTCTAAATCCAGCCGTCTCAGGCTCACCTCTGATCTGGTACCTTCTAGATCCTGAAAGAGATGCACCAAGGCTCTTTGCACCCAGAGTATGACTTGCAAGGTGTGCATTCCTCCTAGAGACCACTGCAGATGCAGATAAATGCGTGGACCACACCTTTATTAAAATTAGTTTGACCTCTTTTTCAGCTCGGATTGATGCTTATTTAAATCTTCAGTGGCTCTTATGCAACGTTGCTGTGCTGTTGTGAAGCACACTGAGTTGCCTTCAGTGTTGGGCAAGTTACTTCAAAACTGTAATGCATTATTTATTACTTGTTACCCTCATTTTAAAGTAATTCATTACATTACAATATTACTGATTTTAAAATGTAAGGCATTACACTACTTTTGCATTACTTTAAGTTACTTTCACCAAAACAACTTCAATATGAATCTGGTAATCTGACGCTCAGTGAGCTCATGACATATATGTGGAAGGTGATGTGGTGTCTGAGCTAGGATTGCTGTTAAAAACAGTCAGATATAATAACAGTGCTTTAAAATGATTGTTTATTAAATAAAAGCAACAACAATCTGTACTCTCAGCACGCTGCCATCTTAGATTAACTGAGCAGGGAGTGAGGTGGTGGGGGCTCCAAGCCTATATTGCCTTGGTCCCCAAATGCCTTGATACGGCCCTGGATGTGGGACTGACTTCTGGGGAGATCTGATTCTATCACATGTATAAATATTAAATGCTTAGATATTATTGCTTTTCACTGGTAAAAGTGTGTATTGAGGATAAATCTACCTACTTTTTTCTTTTCAAGCACTTTGTTTTGTTTTCTTGATTTTATTTGAATAATTTCCTGCCCTTTATCTCTCTAACCTTCCTGCATGCTGCATGTTTTCTCCCTCTTCCAGAAAAACTGTTTCCTAGATTTCCTACTTTCTAACGATCAGCCAAAGGGATCTTCACATGCGCGGCGCTCCGGCAGCAATGAGTTGAAATCACCGGGGCACAGATTAGGAACTCAGCTGAGGCAAAATACGTCAGAAAAGCACAAAATACCAGAGAATATGCGCTGATATGAACGATCGCAAGTGAATTATTTTGTTTTAGTGGGGCGATTTTGTGAATGTTGCAGCGGCCGCGTGCAGCTGCAGTTGAGCCGTTACCGCGGCGTCCTCTCTGCCCGCAAAGCTGAGTCCATAAATGACGTAATATATGCAGATATTGGATCTTTCTTCGGGTTTCCCGCAATTTGAATTTTTAAGGAACACATCTTGATTCTGGGTTTAAAATGCATTGTAATTACCGCGTTACTGACAATTGTACCGAGTAAATATTACCATTTTCTTTCCCTGTAATGCCTTACATTACCACATTACAGCAAAAAGCAATGCATTACAGTAATTAATTACTTTTGTACCGCGTTACTTCCAACACTGGTTGCCTTTGTGTGTGAAATGTGCTTTATAAACAAAGCTACCTCATCTTTAAGTATTATTTTCCTCTCCAGCGTGACATCATTTCAGGAAGTAGAGAAAAGTCATTCTGGGAATGTTTTCCAGACCAGGTTTGCTCCGGTGGACAACAACCTTGACGGCTATGAAATAATCTACCAGGAAGGTTAACAACAGCGCGGCTCTTCTGGATGAGAAACTCACCAACTTTCACTCAGTTTGACTGAAGAAGAGCCAAAGTTTGCAATACCCGTCGCTAAGTTGCCCGAAACGGAATTTTTCTCTGAATGTAAATAATGAGTCAAGTGTACTCAGTGATGGACAGATTGTTTTATCAGTTTTTCATGGAAAACAATTCGGCCTTGAATGGACACGGTTGGTACACACGGACTTTTATGAAAGATCCCATTTACAAATTCACATGAAATCCACCCACTCGCTTAACCCAGAGATAAGCACAGGGAATTAATCAATACACACACACACACACACACACACACACACACACACACACACACACACACACACACACACACACACACACACACACACACACACACACACACACACACACACACACACACACACACACACAGTGGGATAGTGTCAGAGTGGCTCATCAACATCCACATCTTCACACGCGACCCTATAAATGAGACTTTTTGTGCGTTTTGATTGTTATTTTAATGGAAATGTTTACTTGATGGTTTTGGTTGATTCCACTGATTTGTGTGGCCGATGCCAGCGGGACGTAATCCTCTCCGGGCGATGAGTCTGACCCCAAAGGAGTAAAATTTTCAACAGGCCGTGCTGTTCCTTAAGAACATAAAAAAACTGCACTTTTATTTCGTACATTAGCTATAATTTAGACCAGGGCTCTCCAACCTTTGTGAAGCTGAGAGCTACTACTAAACATGTTTTTCACTTGTGGATTTTCTTTTATGTGGTATTGTGGTTGCATTTGGAGCAAATGCAGGTTCGATGCTAACTTGCGACAACCGACGTTAAGGGGTTAACACAATTCTGACCTTTGAACTAGAAGAGGTCACAGTTAAACAAACATCATGTACAATAAACATATTTTATTGTTGTTTTAATGAAATTTTATATCTATGCTAATGCATTTGTAATTAAAATAAATGGCAGCAGAATTGTTTTATTTTATTGTAGACTGTAGTGCTGGTGCCCTTCTGGATCCTGGGGGCACCAGGTTGATGCCCCCTGATTTAGACAATGGGAGCACATTAGTCAGCATCACTGAGGGTTAAAACCTCAAATCCAAAGTACAGACAACTGAAAACTAAAGAGCTGCTCCAGAATCCATATTTGGTCATTCCTGTTGCTGTAACATCAAATGGCCTTAGATTTCATCAGGACCAAAAAAATAAGATTTTTACCTTTACAATGTCACTCGATTCGGAAAAGGGTAGAATGCCATCTCCGGGTCAGGGACGAGGTCCTGCCTCAAGTGGAGGAGTTTAAGTATCTCGGGGTCTTGTTCACGAGTGAGGGAAAGACAGAGCGTAAGATCGATAGGCGGATTGGTGCTGCATCTGCAGAATGATGCAGTGGGCGTTTTACCGGTCTGTCGTGGTGAAGAGAGAGCTGAGCCAGAAGGCGAAGCTCTCGATTTACCGGTCGATCTACGTTCCTGCCCTCACCTACGGTCATGAGCTTTGGGTGGTGACCGAAAGAACGAGATCGCGGATACAAGCGGCCGAAATGAGCTTTCTCCGAAGAGTGGCTGGGCTCTCCCTTAGAGATAGGGTGAGAAGCTCGGTCATCCGGGAGGGGCTCGGAGTAGACCCGCTGCTCCTCCACATCGAGAGGAGACAGTTGAGGTGACTCGGGAGTCTGGTCAGAATGCCTCCTGGATGCCTCTGCGGTGAGGTTTTCCGGGCACGTCCAACCGGGAGGAGACCTAAAGGGAGACCCAGGACACGGTGGAGGGACTATGTCTATCACCTGGCCAGGGGTGGACTGGGACCAAAACTCTGCCCTGGCATTTTTACGAATCGTTGGCCCTCCCCATTGGGAGAGCGGTGGGGGTGGGGGGTGTTGCCGCCCGCGGACTCGTCTCTAGGCCGAATGTGAGACCTAATTTGGACTGGGACTGTTAAATTACAAGCAGGGACAGACCGCTGCGACCGGGAGTCCTGGCCTTCCAGGTCAGCTCATTCTCCACGGGCGGAGATCAGCGGGACATTAGCTACATGCTAACGCAGTAAAACAACTCCTACGTCATCGCTCTACCGTGTTTTTCTTGCTAAAAACGCCTGGAAAATCTGTTAGCTTCGGGTTACCATGTAGCTAATGTTCTGCAGATCACCAACTGTGGAGTAGTGTCGGCCCAAGCTGGGCAAGCAGCCCACCGCGACAGTGCCAGAATGCCAGATAGGCCAGTCCACCCCTGCACCTGGCCAGGGAACGCCTTGGGATTCCCCCGGAGGTGGCTGGGGAGAGGGAAGTCTTAGCCTCTCGCCTTAGGCTACTGCCCCCGCGACCCGACTCCAGATAAGCAGATGACAATGGATGGATGGATGGATGGACAATGTCAGTGTGCTTGAGTGAAATTAAATGGTTGTTTTGAAAAAAAAACACATCATTAGTCAGCATCCATCCATGATTGCTTATCCGGGGTCAGGTGGTGGGGACAACTGCCTAAGCAGAAAGTCCCAGACTTCCCAGCAGAGAAACGTAGTCCCTCCAGCGTGTCCTGGGTCCTCCTTTGGATCTCCTCCCACTTGGACGTGCCCGGAAACCTCACTAGGGAGACGTCCAGGAGGCATCCTGGTCAGATGCCCGAGCCCCTTCAACTGACTCCTCTCGGTAAACAGAGCAGGTGAAATGTCAATATAATGCGTTTGTGATTCTATCCCTGTTTGTGTGAATGAGCTGTTTACCATTTTAGCTCATCTCCACTATTTTGAACAGATCATGAATCAGAACTCGTAATTTTATGTTTTGATTTACAGATTTCTAAAACTTTGCGAGTTTCTTGATGTTGACAAGAACAAATTTTAGCACAACAGCAAACTAAAAGAGAAATCTCAAACAACAACAAACATAAACTTATAGTTCTAAAGATGAGTTTAAACGGTGTTAAAGTTTGTTTGGTTGTGGTAAAATGAAATCCCATTTATGTAGAACATTCACTCTGGGTAGTGCCTCAGGGTCCTATCCTGGGTCTTCTCCCGTTTTTGACATGCTCCCACACAAAAACATCTTAGCCAAACACGGGGTCAACCACCACTACCATGTTTACGCGTATGATTACCAGATTTACTTGCAACTGCATCAAGGGTAACACCTACCCTCTCTGGGGTCGGAACCTGGCTCACTCACAGCAAACTTCCTGATGAGAGATGAACTTTATTGTATTTATCCTAGTGAATCTATAATTGAACGGGTAAACTAGTAGTAGCACATTCAATGTCAAAGAGAGTAAAATGTTATTATCAGGAAAGGGAGAAAGTTAAAGTGGTTAGCAGCAGTGTGTTAGAAGATAGCCCCCTCCATGAGGCCACCACAGCTCAGCAGAACATCATTGTAGCTTCTTCTGGGGAGAAAAACACTTAGAGAGAAAATAAACATCTGAAATTGCTGGAAATAATACAGTTAAAGAGCAAAAAGACACGTTAGGATTCAGCGGTGAGACGGAGAGATGAGACGGACCCAGACGGTGGACACAAACTGGTTTTCACAGAGCCAGTGGTTGCTGAGGAGCAAGGATGGAACCCCTCAGAGTTCAAAGATGACATGTTTCCCACAGAGAAACACCAAGACACTCAATTCAGCTTGTGTCTTTCTGTCTCTTTAGAAGAAAATTTAGCTTGTTGGGAAATAAGATTGTGCTTCATTAGCTTTTTAAGAGATTTGCATATCTTTCAGCTGCTCCAGGACACACGGTCCGCGGATCGGCGAGGCTTAGTCTCCGGTGTGTGTCCTCACTTGTTTGTCTAGCAAACAGACTCCCGAGCTCATTGACCAGTCACTTTGGACACTGGTCACTTCTGGCTCTAAATCTGCTTATAGATTTCCTTTTTCTGTGTGGCCTGACAGAGGTCAAGAGGTCAGCCTCCAGCCCGGTGTTCTAGGAGTGATTGTTCTCCAAAGGGTTTGGGTGTGAAATCCATCACCATTAATGCGTCACTCTTCTCCTGTTAACCGACTGCTCAGATATGACGGAAGGGAAAATTAGTGGGAGCATTGGACGGGAGATCAAGTTTGTTAATTAGCCGATAATCAGACCGAACTGGAACGTGCCAGAGAAACGAAAGATCTGTGTGGAAATATTTCATTACTAGGCTGATGATGCATGAGTAAAGAGAGGTAGATGCATGTAAAGTTCCAGCGTGAGATGGATAAATGTGTGATTTCTGCAACAATATACACACACCATCTGCCCTGTGACTTCCCTTTGAATGGACCACCGGTGCAGCATCGAGGCTGCGTTCAGGTTACACAAAACAGCTGTGCAGTCTCACACTGATGAGCATATGCATCCTCACTAATGTTTACTTAAAGATTGTGACCCTGGCCTAGATATTGTGACCAGGGACCAACATTAGTGTCCTCCATCACCTCGGTCATGCTCTTCCTCCATCCCACTACTAAAACTGTCCACATGATATAAGTGAGAGAGGCCAGCTGTTAATGTTAACGGAGGTCTTTCTTCCCTCCCGTTTCAGGCTCGGAAGCAAACGATTCCCCAATTTCATCTTTGTTGCAGGTTAACCTTTGACCCCGTATGGGAAACTGAATAATGAATTCCATATTTCCCAAAGGCGGGAGGGTGGGATTGGCTGTTAGCCACCATCAATCAAATGAAGCACAGCTGAGTGGTCACGTCAATGACCACACACACACACACACACACACACACACACACACACACACACACACACACACACACACACACACACACACACACACACACACACACACACACACACACACACACACACACAAAACTAGTTTTAGAAACACAAACTGAACTTAAAATATTTGGAATATTCTAAAAGATAATTTGCTGCATTTATGTTGAGAAAATACATTTTCAAAGCAATTTTGGCCAAAGTAAATAATTATTTGCATTTACCAGTGACATCATCAATCAATCAGTCAGTGCTTAGAATTTAGACAGTTTTTTTTCAAGGGGACGCATTAAGCAAAACTTACATTTTGCCTCCGTTTGTGCTGCCACGTGGGTCTCTACTGGCACTATGAATGCACCAAAGGTGAAAAAAATAAAAGCTATTCCATCTATTTTCTGTCAGAGTTTAGTTTCAGGAATTATCTTCTTTTTTTCTTATTTAACAGGAAGTGACGCCACAAACAGCTGGTGGCTCTGATGAAGGCGGAAGTTTGTCAGCCAAAGATTAATGCACTGTGTTAAATAAGAAAAAAAGAAGGTGATTATGAATCAATACACAGAACGAACATTCGGAAGAGTTTCAGGAATTATTTCCTAAAACAAGGCATTTCAAAAAGTCCCTAATTGTGATGTCACAAACAGGAAAAGTTGCATAGAACCACTCTCCCACCTCTTCAGGCAGGCGTAGCAGCAGTTCCTCTCCTGGCCCGTCCCAGATATTCAGCCAATCTTAGCAGCCAATCAGGGGATGGGATGGGTGGGCGTGGCCAGCAACAGCTTGTGTTTGTTAAAGAGCAAGTCAACCCCAAATCAACTTCGTTTTCCTGATAAACTATATAAATGTGTGTCTAATCATGCTGCAGACACGTGTAGTCAATAGTTTTGCACTTTAGTACATTTTAGTAAAAATTTACATTTTCTGTCTAAAACTGTCAGTGTTGTGCCATTGTCAGGTAAAAACTCTGCACTGCATTTGGATTTAAATCTGCCATCGCTATTGGCCAAGAGGTGGCCTAGAACATTAGCTGGTACCATATGATGTCACAGTGTCGTTGTAAGCCTGTGTGTGTGTGTGTTTGTTAGCGGCTCCGCCCTCTCGGTCTGCTAGGCAACAGCATTTGTTGCATTTTTCAAACAGGAAATGGGAGTGGAGTAATACTCTGGTAGGGGTGGCTTGCTCTTTAAAGTGACTGAACCTTGAAACGGCTCATTTTGGAAGGTACTAAAACTGTCAAGAATCAACACATTGAGGAAAGATTCTCACTGATGTAGAAAAGAACGGAGCCCGAGCACACTGGTCAGTGCAAGATTTTAGTGGATGCAAGTAATTAGATCAGTTAGTGCTCCCAGTGCAGATTGAACTGGGAAAATTAGAATATGGTGCAAATGTTCATTCATGTCGGAAATGCAACTGAAAAGGTGAATCTGAACTGGCCTACGAGGTAGACTCATTCCTTGCTAAGACAGATGTTTAAGCCTTGATGATTATGACAAATGATAAATAGCACTTTTCAGAGTTAGAGGACTCCAAAGCGCTTTACACTACAGTGTATCATTCGTCCATTCACACACACACACACATTCACACGCTGATGATGATGAGCTACGATGTAGCCACAGCTGCCCTGGAGCGCACTGACAGAGGTGATGCTGTCTGGCACAGGCGCCACCGGTCCCTCCGACCACCACCAGCAGCCACGGTGGGTTATCATCCACCATCAGCAGCCGGTCAGAGAAGCTGACGTTTTAATTTAAAAGTAAATAAAATTAGATCAAATATTGATCATTTGGTCCAAGTTAGCTGACAGACAAGAAGCTAAAAGCGCTGTGGAGGATGAGACCTTGAGTCTGAAATGACACCTCTTTCATTAAAAAAGATTTACCAAAAACTTTTTAAAAGAGTCGGCTGAGATAAGAACCGTGTGAAAAATCGATGTGGGAGCGCAGTTGTCAGTGTGACGATGTGCTGACTAACTCTCGGAGGAGCGATGCAGACTGGGAAGAGGGTTTTAAGGACGCCCACTGGAGATAAGAGACCATTCACATGGGAACAACCGTAGCCCCCCCCCCCCCTCTTTAGTTCTAAAGCCACCAAATCTTTAGAGGAACGGAGTTGAGCGTTTGCCTTCCTCAGACTGAGGCTGGGATGACAGCTCAGGGCCCGGCCGCGAGCGCCGTTGACAGTGGGAACAGGGGGGACGGGACGAGCAGAGTAATCTCCCTCTAAGCCGGGCCTATTTATCACAGAGGTAATGATAAGAATCAGATTTAAAGGTGAACCCTGAGATGGGTCAGAGCCTCACACAGGCGGAAACGTGATCTGCAGGAGAGCGCTGATAACCCGGGACAATACGGGGGGGGGGGGGGGGGGGGACGTCTGTCAGATAAATAAAACAAACGGTGCAGCGTTATAAAATGGGGGAGGGACCCACGTGGCCTCACAGAACAAACTCAGCCTCACCAAGAGCAGGAAGAGACTGATGAGCAGAGAGGGGGAAAGGAGGGATGCTGAGGGAGAGATAAAGGAAGGAGAGGAGATGACTCATACAAAGACAGGACAGAGGGAGGACAGAGTCGGGGTGGGTACCACGAGCATCCGCGGTGCAAGCTTCGGCGTCTTCGTCGGCCATCTTAAAATTATTGGTTGTAACTTTCTAATGAATGATTCACATATTATTTTTTATTTATCAGCTTAGCTTTATTTAGCTTTTTGAGTGAAATGCAAGAAGAATACGAGGGGGACAAGAACCTGCTGGATTAAAGCCTGAGTCATGCTTCTCCGTCAGCTCCAACAGGGAGAGACACGCACGGACGGAGACGTTTCGCCCTCATGGTTCTCCGTCTCCTGGGGAGTGTTGCAAAGCAATTCCCCGCCAGGACACCAGAGGGCGTAGCGCTGTTCTGTGGTATCCTGTCATTCATCCGGTCCAAGATAGTGTGTTTATGTTGTGTTTTTGTGTATATAAGAGACTTTTTAACACAGACAAATGTGTCTCTCATCCTCCTCCACCTCTTCATGCGCTCGCCACCTCTAAACCCACGTTTCCTGTCGTTTCCGTCCACAAATAAAACGCTTGCTGCGTATCTTTTCACTCCTCCAGTCACGGGGGAATTAAACGTTCATGTTTTTAGAGTTTTTTCGCGAGGTATTCTTCAAGCTTCTCCGTGTCTGCCGCTAGTTATCCTCGGCTCTCTTTATGTTTTCGAGGGCGCAATGGCGGCGGTGTAGACGACAGCGGTGCCCTGACCAATCACAAGCTTGCATTCTCCGTCTCGACAGACGGATGTTTAGAAAAGAGAGCTCGACTCCGTCTGTCCTTGCGGAGCTCTCCAGCGGGCCCGCAAGGACGGATAATGTTGCGTTGCGTGTCTCCGCTCTGACGCAGAAGCATGACTCCGGTGTCGGCGCAGGATCGGCTCGGGGTCCGTCGACTGCCGATGACGTCAAAGTAGTTGATTGGCTGAACATGAAGCTGACGGAAGTTACGTAATCACGTCATGATTTTGATTGGTCAGAACAAACTTGTGGTCGTAGTCTTAGCGGTTGTAGTCCTGTAATCCAAAAATCAACACTTTTTGGAGAAAATATGTTTGAATTTCTAAAGGAAATGTAAAATATAAGCAAATGATGAACTGTGACCTTCAAAAGCTCTTGATGTTGATGAAATGAGGCAAAATAAAATATAAAAACTTTATTGAAAGACACCAAGCAATATTTGAATCAAAGATTGTATTTAGATAACAACTAAGGGAATATACAGACGAACTCCACATTAATACAAACAGAAGTGGCTTCACATATAAGAACTGTTCTATTGTTTGTCAGTCCGATGTTGGTTTTATGCAGTTTCACATTCTTTACAAAACAAAGATAATATGGTGTTTTATTAACAAATTACAATTATAAAGAAAACATTTAGATGTTAACAAACAAGAATTTATTAACAAAACTGCTGATGTCTTTACAAAACGTGTGTGTGACAGCCGAGTAGATTCGTAGTAATGTGACGTCATCGGCAGTCGAAGGACCCCGAGCCGATCCTGCACCCGAGCCGATCCTGCACCGACGCCGGCTTGAGCCAGACAAACGTCTTCAAAACATGATTCCAGCTGAAAATGTGGGATTTTCATGGTAATTCTGTCCACTTAGCTAAATTATCACTGACTGTCTGTTCACAGGGTTGCACACCAAACGTGTTCCCCACCTCTGCTGATTATTAGGGCTTCTCATACCATTCCTGAACAAACAAAGCCATTATTGTGTCTTTGATTTTACTGCAGCCACTAGTTGACTTTGCACACCTTCACCCAAAGACAAGGATCCAGTCAGTGCCGAGCACCGCCGTGGATCGAATCCTCCTTTCCTTGCTGCTCGTGGGCGCCTTGAGCAGATTGCCCTTTGCTCGATATGTCGCCTGGTGAGGTCACTCAGCAGCCTCTGGGACCCCGGGTCACTTTCCCTCCGAGGAGCAACACAGCTTTGACCTCCGGTAATCTTCCCGCTCTGCAGCGGGTGTGAGGTCATGTTTTCCAGGCTGTGCGCACGGCGTGGTGTTTTCTTGTCCTCTGTGTGCACCGCATCAACACGACTCAGCAGTTATGAAAATACAGCGAGGCAGAAAGAAGCCTGTTCTGAGCCATCCGGCGAACAATGGAGGAAAACATGTCAGTGATGCTGTACAGGTCGGCCTCGGGGAGATAATGTGTGTAGGTCGTGTTTGTCTCTTTTAAAAAGTCAATAAGAGAGGGAGGTGGACAGCGGCCGGAGCTGGAGCTCCTCGGTCGACATGACTGATGACTTTCATAGAAAGCTCTGGTGCTGTCTTCATTCTGTAACCGGCGTCTCCGGCGGGTCTGAGTCCCTGGATCTGTTCAAGCAGCACTGAGGAACGTCCGTGCTTCTGCAGATGACATTGATGCTGTGCTGCTTCCAGTTTTCTGATTCTAGGCTGAGATTCATGCACAGCCATTACATATTCACGGATCGATTGAGGAGTCAAATGACGACCCCTTAAGCCTGAATCTCACTGGGATTATCAGGAAAACACAAAATTTGGAGAAAACATGAAAACTGTCACTTGGAGTCACTCAGAAAGGTGTTTTTACTCCTTTATTTGTGCTAAACTTTAGGTTAATCTCAATATTTACAAAACAGTTCTGCAAAAAAGTGTTAGAAAAACACATTTTGGTGTTTTCAATCAGTTATTTTACAACGACAGGACCCCAAAGATGGTGTGGGTGGAGACAGGAAGAAGGATTTAAACACCAGAAATTAGCTGCTAGTTTGTGACTAATCTGGCTGGATTAAAGCTGTTATAACACATCTGCAGAACAAGCTAGCTTTTGAACGCTAACGGTCACAGAATACTCCCCTCGGCTATTGTCCATGAGATGCTTCTGCTGGAATCGGACATCTACATTACCAGAAGAAACGAGACGCTAATCCCCCATCGTCGTTTTCTAGGTCCACATGTCTTTTGTCAAAAGGTGATTTTCTTTTTGGGACTCTGGTAGTTTGTCCTAAAGCTGAAGTGGTAGCAGCCAGCATGAGCGTGTGATTAGTGAAGGACCCAGGGAAGCGCGGCGGTTCGGCGAGACCAACAACTGGATGGTCCGATAGTTGGTTTTGGTCCAAAACGTGTTATTGGCAGAGGTTTTCAGACAAATGTGAGAAAAGCACAATGTTAATTTTTTTTTACCTCGACATTATATTTATAGATTAAGCAAAAGTAAAAGTCCCATTAATCATCCCACACTGGTGAAATTCATCTTCGCTTTGACCCGTCCTTGGGGAGCGGTGAGCTGCAGCTGTGGGAACTTTTTGGGGACTTTAACCCCCAGTCCAACCCCTTAAAGCTAATTGTCAAGCAGGGTGCAATTGGGTCCCACTTTTAAAGCATTTGGTACGACCCGACTGGGATTTGGACCCTGATCTCCCAGTCCCGGGGCAGACTCTATGCTTGAATGTGATTAGGGAGCATGAAAAATAGTTTTTGAGCTAGTTTGTTTTCCAGTTTTATCAAAACAGCGTTAAAGCTCTCATTCACACTCTTTTGAATACAAGTGCCGTAGTCTCTGGCATGAATGAATGCCTTGTGAATCGATTTCATTACAAATAAAAGTTGTGACGCTCCTGTTTCAGAAAGCAGAAACTTGCCAGAGCAAGTAAACAGAGCACAGCGGGATTTGGTATCTCATTTCCTGATATTTGGACATCTCTCCTCTGATTGGCTAACACGGCTCTACCCAGGCCCGGCCCGCCCATTTGCCTATCTGGCCCGCCCAGGACAGATTACAGCACCGCATGCAAATGTATTGGCTCAAGATGATCAACAGAGGGCGCTCTAGGTTACTAATCGACAGTTTTAGATGCAGTAGAAGAAGACGCTTTGGTACAGTAGCTTGCTAAAATGGATATCAGAGCTTGGTTTAGCAAACAGAAAAACAATGCTAGCACAAGCAGGGATGACGCATCATCAAAAAGGCAAGTGCAGCCAGAAGTTGCAGCTACAAGCGCTTCTGTTCCTCCTCTCTCCGTGCCTCCAGCACAGTCTCGGCAGGCAATTGCGCCACCGAGTGGCAGCAGCACCAACATAAATCGCTGTTCAGATGACCTCGGGGTGGATAAGCCTAATCAGGTGCGCCTGGAAAATTATCCAGTTCGACTTTTCTCTGGGGAAAAAAAACGCAGTTTTTCTTCATCATGGTACCAAAATGGAACATGGTTGGAGTATTCAGTGAAAACAGATGCAGCATACTGTTTCCCCTGCAGACAGTTTAGTTCTCGTTCCTCATCAAACTCTTTGTTACCATTTTGAATTCAGGGGTGTCTGCTGTCCTTTTGATTCAAATGTTTTAAAACGCATATTAAAGTTGAAACTGTTTTTGAACCATCTTAAATACAGGGTTGTCTGTTCTCTTTTTAGATAGAAATCACTCTAGATTTTCTAAATCTTGTTTAGAAGACCTAGGTTACACTTCTTACCAGCTGGTAGCAGTAACGCACCAAGTCAATGTTTACCCAGAAGAAGAAGCACGCAGCCAAGAGTAGCATGCTAACCTGATGCTAACTAGTATTCATGATGTAAACATTATGAGAAATACATGCAAAAAGAAGAATTTACTAAGGTATCAAGCTGCAGGGCAGGATTTGAAAGAAGACTTTTGGACTAACTACGTTATTGGAGAACATTAACTGGACGTTAGGATTGTTTTGAGATGGTGACTCTGTGGTGCGCAGGCGCAGCTAAGAACGGTGAGTTGCAAGTATTGGTTCAGTAAAATTGGTTACTTTGTCTTAAGTTTTGATTACATCTTTTATTGGCAAACATAATCGGAATAAAACAATGAAGAATCTTAGCTTTTCAGTTAGTTATGTAGAACAAGTTGGTGACGCAAAACGACGGATTTGACCCAGAAGTATATGTATTTTACGTCCACCAGACAGATTATAAACATGCAAAGGGGTTGAAAAAAACACGATTTACTGGGCCCCCCCAGAAAAACCCACTGCCCCTCCAGGTGAAGTCCTCTGGCGCCGGGTCTGATTACCACAGACTTGCTAATGCTAATGGTTAGTATCTACTAGCTAAGATGTGCTCTGCTGTTTCCAGGACTTTAAACCAACAGCAGCGGCCCATTAATGCTAATTTGCAGGGTGGCTTTTCTAATCCGAGCGTTTCCGGATTATGCAGCAAACAGGGGCAGAAGACCATTTTCACGTTTAGCCTGCATGTTAAACTCGGAGTGATCGATCTGTTTTCAAGAAGCACAAATAAAAAAATTGTTTCTCAATTAATTTGATTTTTAAAGCGTGTTTAACCTTCTATTTCTAGAGACTCCACCCACTTTGAGTGATGTCACCGGTGGGTGTGGTCCAAAGGAACAATGACTCCTGCTGTTTGCACGTGTCACCAAACAAACACTTTCCCCAAGTGTTTTTTCATCCTTCATGTGTTTCTCTTCACTCTCATCAGCACAACTGGAATTGTTGTAAACATGTTTTATTCAGGATGGAAATGGCCAAAACGACACTTTCCTGCTTTCAACAGTGTCCCCAGCGAATCTGCGATGCCTTCTCTCCTCCTTCGGGGGCGATGAAATAATCCTGCATCAGTCAAAGTACAAGCAAATGTTGGGGAAGTTGTAAGTAAACACCAGTGTGTGACTGCGATGAGTCACCAGATCACGCAGCTATGAGTCCACGCTGTTTATGTCTCCCATGAGGTAACGTCTTCCTCATATCATCTAAACACACTCTAGTGATGCCAGCCGTGTCCAATCAGGACGTCCAATCTGTCCTCTAAGTGATCAGAACCACTTACTATCAAGCAATAAATGGATTTCTAGACAAGAACATTATTAAACCAGTGGTAGATTAGAACTTATTTAGTATTTTAATGCATGATGTTGAACTTTTATAGGTTTTTGTGAAATGGTTTTATTGGAATGAGTTTGACCTGAATGTGATTTTGATGCGTGAACTGAACTCTGGTTGTTTTCTCACATTTCTCGCTGGTTGAACAGTAACCGTCTGCATTCGGCAGACTCACAACCTGCTGTTTAGTAACAACAACAGTAAACAAATTCACACCAACCCCCTCCTCACATTCCTCAACTTTTCAGTCCCACGTGTGCTGCTGGAAACTTTCTTAGCTCCTGGCCACGTAATTGCACGTGCACGCTCCTCGGCAGGTCCGCCTCTAGTCCGCTTTTGCGCAGCTTTAACAGAAAGAAGTTATTGCTCCAATTCAGCGAGTTTCTTTTCACACAACATCAGGGTTTCCCCTTTGCTCTCCGTCTCACGTTCTTCTTTCTCCTCTGTCCTCTTTTCTTTGACTCTCTCAGCCTCTTGTATGCCAGTGTCTGCAGCTGTATTTTTAATCAAGTGAAGGATCCATAGAGAAATGGGCATTTCTTTCAGAGCATTACATTCTTCCCCCCTCCTGTCTGCTCTCATGGATCACTGGTTAGCTTAGAAATACAGCCGGCACAAAAGCAGCAGCTGACATGTGGAGCTTAATGGTAATAATGGCCATTTTTAAGCCCAATCAATCACATTTAGTGGACATCTCCATTTTTTTGCCGGTGAAAAGGTATAAATAATAATAATGATAAAAAAGGAACAGGAGACAAGAATGCGGGGTGAAGGAAAAAGCCTCCTCGGTAAATATTTTAACTGCTTATTAAGATTTGGAGCGGGCCACAAAAGGAGCATCTGTGCTCCACAGAGCAGAGTGAAAGGAGAGACCCAGATGGTTCTGGGGACTAAATGGTGAAAACTGATCCATGAACTGGGTGGAGTGAAGCCGATTTATTTAAGCATGTATTTATTGTGCCCATGTGCGTCTGCGTGCTTGGATTTGCTCGTCCGTAGTTGCTTTTCTACCTTCTGATTGTGCTGATGGATCTACAGGTTTGAAATCTCAGCTCTGAGAGGGCTGAATTAGTTGGACAGCCTATAAACGGTGAAACGAATACCTCTGTTTGTTTATCTTTGCGAGGCTCAGATATTTCTATGCCTCTTTGCTTCTCTTTTTATGAGTCTCCATGACTTGTGGTGCGATTCGTAGACACGCAGAGGAAGGAGGTGAGCCCGGCTGTCTGCAGCAGCATCCAGAAGTTAGGGTGAAGTCCACTTTGTTCTTATTTTTCTGTCATAAAGACAAAGAACAAAATTCGTGAGTGACACGGACTCGCTGAAGGCTCAAGTTCCTCCATCTTTGGCTGCGTCCTTCAGAATAATTAAGGTAAATGTAATAAGAGAGAGCAGAGGACATAGCTTTTCACGAGATAATATGGAAAATTTTACAGCTTTCATCCCGTCCTAATCCTCCCTGCTCTTTTATCTTGTTGGCTTTTTACTGCCTGTGCTGCTCCTGGGAACTTTACCCCAATAAAAAACAATCCTCTGGAATTTTCCACGGAAAATGTATGCAGTATGCAAAAAAAAAAAAAAAAAGAAGAAGAGGAGGGGTTTGCTCTTTTTTCACTGAGGAACGCATACTTTTGATATGTTTTTTAATCAAAGAAGCAGAAGGAATGCCTGCGGTGGTGCTAATCAGCGGAAGGCCGGCAGCGTGGAAGCGACGAGGATCCGGGGCGTCGTAGAGTGATGGATGTTATTGAACAGTGAAAGCTGCCGATAAAACTGAATGTTTTATTGGAACGTACACATGAGTTTATAAAGATAACTCTGGAGAATTGCTGAAAGGTGTGATTTTGGTAAACATACACCTGGAATGACCACCGCTGAAAATTACACAAAAGCAGCTCATAACCCCCCAAAAACGCTTATGAGAAAGATGCAAGGTGATGTAAAACAGTTAATGGGGTTGTGTAAATTCAGCTTTTTCATTTCATTTGAGACAGCTCTGCTCATTCCCAAAACTCCAACTCGTAAAAGCATCATAGGAGCAATAACGGAGGAGGATCCTCGTGGACATTTACATATTAATCCAACGTTAAAAATCCTCCACCATTAAAACTTTTACTGGCCTGAATAAAACTGAAAATGCTTCATGACTAAATTAATCTGTCCTTTGGAAAGACTTTGTTCTGAGTAAGTTTCTGCGGCCGTAAATCCAGCGTTGCTGCCGGTTCTGCTGTGAGGAGTCGCCGTAGCGTAATCCAAACGCACCGTCTTGCCCTTGCGTTGGCAGTTTTTCGCCGGGGGGCGAGAACACTCTCTCCTGCTGTAGAGAGACTCACTGGAACTTCCTCGGGCTGAACATCAGCATTAACGTGACAAAGAGCTAAGCCTCTGGGGTTTAGGATTGGGGAGGATATTTCAAGGGTTTCCAATGTTTCCTCCTTGCGGAAAGTGATTGAGTTTCTGGAAGCACTAAAGGAAGCCTGTGGGAAGAAAAATTCTGAATAAATAAAAAAAAGCTCACCAATTACTGCTTATCGTTGAATGTTTTTTGTCTTCATGATGTTTGTGAAGCATCTGCAGGTTCGGCCGTTTTGTTGAGCCACAGCAGAGTAAAGCCACCTTAAAGCAGCGATAAAAAGTATAAATTGTGTTTTTATTTCCCGCAGAAACACGCTGACGCATTTAAGAGCAAGTTTAATGAGAAACCAATTTTAACTTCTTACTTTTAAAATATGGTCCGTCATTCTGAGTTTTTCTTGCAGGCTAAAAGTGAAAATGGTCTTCTGGTCCCACTTCCTGCCTCAGCTGCCGGCTGAAATGGACAGAATTGAAAAGCCTCTCAGATCTATGACACAGTGTCATTAGCATTTAGCAACTGACTCATCTTGGTTAACGACGAGGAAGGATGCTGTTGATTTAGCGTCCAGGAAACAGCAGAGAACATCTGGACTAGTAGAAGCCAACTGTTAGCATTAGCAGTTCCACCACACAGCAGAACTCCTCCAGGCTTGCGTTCTTTGTGGAAATAAAACATCAACATTGCCGAGCAAACCGAGTCAGTGTGGAGTTGTGTTGCTAGCCAATCAGAGTGGAGATGTCTAAATATCAGGAAATAAGTTTCCAAATCCTGCCGTCCTCCACTCCAGTGGTGTTTCTCAATGCCAAGGAACCTTGCTGTGATGTCTTGGCCCCGCCCCGGTTGCCTAGGAGATACGTCATCGGGAGCCGCCAAGACGTGTTCCAATGTTCATGTTCTACTGAGGCGTGTGTTCTCCGTTTGTTAGCCGTTTAGCTTAGCTGAGCAAGGATACACAGGAGGTGTCTTGTAGCCTAGCCTTGGTCAAAAATTACCCAGAATACACCGCGGTATTTTCAAAAGGACGGCGGATCAGAAGCCGGCAGCTACTTCAGGGACATTTTTCTAATTTAAAAGAAAGTCAGCTAATTTAAAATGTTTTTTTTAGATCCAAAGAAGTTATCTATGGTTGGTTAGTTACTTAGTAGTTGCAGCTTCTGTGGCTAGCGGGTAGTAACTCGCTTATATATTTAATTTAATAAACATATACACAATTTAAAAAGTAAAAGGCTCGTTATATATTAATATTGAAACGAATATATAAAAAATATAACGTTATCTCCCATGTCACGGGACGTTATGTGACCGCCGTGGAAGCCGCGGTCACGTGATGCAAGTCTGTTCCGTTTAAAAGTTTACTTTGACCGAGGAAGGACAGCGTCCTCGTAAGCAAAGCTCCTGGCCTCGCAAGACATCGCCTCACAAGGCCAGGCGCCTCGACATTGAGAAACACCCCAGGGGTTCCCAACAGTTTTTCATTGAGGACCCAATTGCTCATGTCCAAGACAAGCCAGGACCCCTACCCCAACTTCTTCACGCGTACACACATTAAATATGATCGTTTACCATCTTTATACAGACATACAGAGTTAAAACTTATATATGGAGTTCTGATTATACTTTACGGTGTGTTATTAGGATTTTATAAATGTAATTTTTACAAATAAAATTTTGCTACTCTCACAACCTCAGCAAATACAAAATTGTGGGGACCCCCTTTAATCTTGAGGGTACTCTCTTGGGGTCCCGACCTCCAATTTGGGAACACCATGCTCTACTCCGTCTCTTCTGGCTCAACTCTACTTCCTGAAACAGGTGCACCAGAGGGCTTTCCTCACAGAAAACAACTCACGAAAGATTAGTTTATCCCAGAAACCCCTGCAGCTGTGTAAAAACAACAAGTGAACTTGGTCTTTGACAATAATAATTTTTATATCATCAGCTGGGCCAGTTTGGAGACTTGGGGTGTTTCTAAACGTCAAGGCGCCTGGCCTAGCAAGGCGGTGTCTTGCTAGGCCAGGCGCCTTGCTTACAAGGACAAGGACACTGTGCTCCCTTGGTCAAAGAAAATGGTTAAATGGAGCAGACTCACATCACGTGATCGCGCTTCAGCGGCAGTCTCGTCACGTGGCACGTGAGGTAACGTTATATTTTATGCGCACAAGTTTCAAGAGAAACACCAAATACCTAGTAAGTCATACTCTGGGGTAGAAAACCACAGGTGCACCTTTTCCAGGAAATGTAAGTCACATCAGAGCTGAGCTTCAGACGGCAGGATTTGGAGTCTTACTTGTTATGTGTACAGATATTTGGATATCTCTCCTCTGATTGGCTAACAGCAACACGACTCTACCACCGACTCTGTTAACGCTGCAACTTTGATGTTTTATTTCCACAAGTAACACAAGCCTGGGGGAGTTCAGCTGTGTGGTGGAGTTGCTAATGCTAACGGTTAGCTTCTTTTAGCCAAGCCATTATCTGCTGTTTCCTGGACGCTAAACCAACAACAGCCTTCCCCGTCGTGAGCCGAGATGGGTGAGTCCATGAATGTTAGTGACAGGGTGACGTAGATCTGTCAGGATTTTCTAATCCTAGAGTTTCACCGTCTGTTTTCCATCAGAAGTTACTGCAGGAGATAAGTGTAGGAGACTATTTTCATGTTCAGCCTGCATGAAACTCTCAGAGTGACCCGTTAGATTAAGAAACAATCATTAAAACATGTTGTCGGTGTTCCACACCTTTAATCTGTTTTACTTCTCATCTGAGATGCTAATTAAAACACAAATTAAGCATTTTCTCTACATTCTAATCAGTCAAAATACATTTTCAAAGCTGAAATTCATGCACTTTGATTTGCCTAAACATTTCTGAATAAATGAGAACAATCACCAGTAGACTTTTGAATGATGGAGTGAATATGTCACCAGTCTGGGAATGTTGAATGGACAGTGAACATCTGAAAAAATGGTGAAAATAGGAGCAACAATCTTTCATGAGCCAAGATGACATTTTTCAAGTCTTAATGTGCCAATAAGCCAAGTAGCAGAATAAAAACATGACCAAAAACACGGGCAGCAGCAGCTCAGGATGTAAAGCGGGTTGCCTCGTGATTGGATGACTTTGGCTGTGTTTTAAGGGCTATTGTTATGTACAGCGCTTTGGGTTGCATGAGCAACAGAAACTGTGCTATAGAAATAAAGCTGACCTTGACCTTGACTGCGATGCAAGTCCAGCTCCCTCCAGGCACACTCTGCTTTTATGTCTTTGGGAAAGACACGTCACCCAATTTGCCTGTTTTGGTGGTGGCCAGAGGGGCTGATGGTGCAAAATGGCAGCCTTGCCTCCGTCAGACAGGGCTTTCCAACACGTCTCTCGCAAGCTACCGTTAGCTCGCAGCACACTTGAAAGTCGCTCGCCTGGAAGCAGCCATCGAGCCGCCTTGCCTGATGGCTTTTATTTTATGGCAAGCGTTCCCCGTTTTTCGTAATCCATCCATCCATTCATTTTCTGCACCCACTTATCCACGCAGGGCCACGGGGAGCTGGTGCCTATCCCTAGCACTCGTTGGGGAAGCAGGCGGGGTACACCCTGGAAAGGTTGCCAGGGCAACACGGAGACTCACAGGACAAACAACCAAGCACAAACACAACTAAGGACAGTTTTGAGAGACTAATGAACCTGAAAGTCATATTTTTTGGACTGTGGGAGGAAGCCGGAGAACCCGGAGAGAACCCACGCATGCACAGGGAGAACATGCTAACTCCATGCAGAGAGACCCCAGGCTGGGATGCAAACCCATGACCTCTGTGCTGCAAGGCAACAGTGCTAGCCACTGCTCTGCTGTGCAGCCCCATTTTTAAAAACACCTCATGTTAAAAAAGCATTTTGTGGAAGTAAAACAAAAGTCAGATTATTGCACAAATCTTTCGGCAAATGCTTTTTACTGGAAATAAGAAGGTTACTTGCTCAGGTCGCAGCACAAATCCCCGTTTCTGATCTCAGTGGCCGCAGCTGCAGGTGGATGAAGACGCGCTTCTAAAGACGACGGGATGAAGTTGGTTACACATACCTGGTTTCATATAAACATCCTCAGTAAAATAATCTGGGTGACAGTAGAGTCCTATCTGCAGTAATAACACATTAAATGCTGTTCATACGAATGCATGATGGACACAAGCTTCCAAACTCTGGACGTCTCCTGTGCTTTAGTCTCAACACATTTCCCTCAATTGTTTCAGCTCATTGTCTCATTTAGTACTAAAACACGACCGTGAAGCCTCTCGCTTTCTGCTCTGTGTCGCGCACAGCCGAGACCCGCACATCAGCTGATCCAGAGGCAGAAAAAACGGATAAACCTCCAACCTTTCTTTAATTTCTTCAACAAAAAACACAGCAAAGCATCATTTTACCTGCAGTTATTGAAGCAAAGTTTACTTTCACGAGCAAAAGACCCATAAAAATGATTAAATGAATCAGGAAAGCATAAAAAAATGTTATTTCTGTTTTTGTATGTTTCACTTCAGTAAAAAAAATATTAAGAATGTTGTGTTTTCATCATTTTTAGCTTGTGTTTTATTTAAAATATCTTCAGCTTCATTCGTTTTATGAGAATTGTTGTTTAAAAATAATCCTAACACAACAATTACTTGAAATGTTTTGTATTAAATGCCATTTGAATAACATTCAATGTTGTAGGAGGTTTTTGCTTATTAATGACCAAATAGCCGAACACTATAAAAAACTGACAGTAGGACAGGGCGCAGGGTCAGGGACCGAACGGGAACAGGTTCGCTGATCCTGTGATCTCACAAAGTTACGTTACTGATCCATTTAAAAACAATGTCGACTCATTCACACAAAGCAGATTTTATATTCCGTATGTGAAAGCATCTGATTACCGTATTTTCCGGAGTATAAGTCGCACCAGCCATAAAATGTATAATGAAGAAGAAAAAAACATATATAAGTCACACTTTGGGGGGAAATTTTATTATTTTTCTTACAAAATCTGAGACCAAGCATTTCACGTTGCAAGACAAGTACCAGAAGCAGCACCTCGCCACAGGCTACAGCCGGTGATGGCGGTGTTTGAAACCCTCCCAGCGGGACAGGGGAGCTCATTCCTGGGCTGGCAGCAGCAGGGTATACATCATTTGGTATATAAGTCGCAGGACCAGCCGGACTATGAAAAAAAGTGTGACTTATAGTCCGGAAAATACGGTAATAAACAAAATGTTTTTGTTTGATTTTCAGAATGCCAATATTTTATTTGTGCTTTTGTATAATATTATTGTTTTGAAATACAGAGAAATCAACTTTTGAATACATTTTATGTTAATGTAGTAAGCATAACAATTTTATTATTTTTAATAATAATAATAATAATAATAATAATAATAATCATAATAATAACTATTATTATTATTAGAAGCATATTCACACATGGAAAGTATTAATGTGAAGAAACAGTGCGGCATTAGTTCGTCTGTACTTCATTGTGTAAAAGTAGCTTAGCAGATTAAAAAGTTTGGAGACCTCTGGGCTACGTAGCTTACTATCGCCGGCCGTGTGTAAGTGTGAGAGTGTGTGAATAATGAAAGTGCTTTGTGTTTGTGTTAGGGCTACAAAACCTCAAATAACCCAATTACCATTACAACTAAACAGTAAGCAGCATTTTCTGCCTTAATTATTCTTTTTTTAAAAAGATTATTTGTGTCTCTCTAAGCCACAATGTGCTTTATCCAGAGTTTAGTGGCTGTAACTAGTTAGTTGTGGATAACCAGCGGAGCAGCAGGACATTGAGAGCACAAGCCCACCTGGGGTTGAGATGGTCAGACCCAGTGTGAAAGTAATCCAATTATTGCTGCTCAGCATCAGATTGATGTGACAACGATTCATTCATCACGTGAAGTGACAGACGGACTCGGCTCAGCTGCCGTGTCCTGTCACCCCCTCGCTGCCCTTTCTCTCGTCTCCTGAAACACGCCTACAAAGTTTCAGACAGGTCACGCTGGGGGAGATCGGAGGTCCATCTGCTGCTGACTGATGTTCTTCTAGAACATGTGAAACAGACATTTAGTGATCATGGAGTTTCATATGGATCAGTTTACGTTTTGGCCAGGAGTCCTGAATGTTTGATGGCGAAGCCTGGAAGTCACAATTAGACATTAATGTCTTTCGTGGTGAGGCAAAGAATTAAAACCAGAGTGAACATCAGCGGGGCTGTGCTAGTGTGAGAGAGCTAAAGGAGGCTACAAAATCATGGACTGATAGTGACCTGGCTTTGTTGCTACTGGACTAACAGTGTGGATCTTTTTACTTAGTGGTTTATTTTAATATTAGCTGGCTCATGTTAGTGTTAGCTCGATATTAGCGCTAGCTACAGCAGGGTAGTTTACGACGGTTGTAATTCCACTTTTAACTCATTCACTGCTAGCATTTCTCACCGTTTTTACTGTTTTTTTAAGAGTGACAGAACATTGCACGCTATGATGATGTTGACGCCAAAACAAAGCGGAGACTCACCTCTTACATCAGGAAGAATCCACACGTTTCGAGCGTTATCCGTTCTTTCATAATCCGTTGTTGAATTGTGATCGGTAGAAGCTTTTTCGGTTCGCGCCTCACTTTTTGTACAGCAGCGGCCCAAAACGATCTCCTAACACATGGATGTTCTGCTTCCTGATCACGTGACGTGTGACGTACGCGGATGAAGATCAGCTTCAGAGCTGAGATGTTTGTTCTCACGGTGTGGGGGCTCGTCCGACGCCCACACAGTAAAAACAAGCAAATGATGACTTCAGTCGTCATTGGCAGTGAATGAGTTAACCAGTAGGGAAGAGGAGCAGGAAAATGCTCGGAGCTAAAGAACTAATTAAACATGAAGAGAATCTCTTTCCGCCCTGACACATTAGGTCAGCAGTGAAACCAAATGGAGGCATTTTAAAAGTATTTCTGCTCTAAATTTAACACTTTTGGACATATTTTGATTATCTGACTGCATAAACTCTCAACCAATGTCAACAAACCTCAAACATCACAAACACTGATGTGATCCGGAAGTATTGTTGCTATCTTTCACCGGCTAGATTGATTTTCCCATTTGCAGAAAAGTCACAGCGTGAGTGTTGTCAGTTAGCAGATGCCTTCTCAGACAGCTGTGTCCGCCATTGTGGCGCATCACACTAATCCCATTACAGCACCAATCAGCCGCAACAAACAGCGCTCTTACATGTATAAATACAATCAAGTATGACAACAACGTCATGAAGAGAGATCCGCTAGAGTCTCGCCGAACCCACCCGGACGAGCATGAATAAAACGTTCAGATTTATTAGCAGCGATGGCTTCTCTACACAAACTGGAGCCTGAGCTGACCATCCTATAACTACCGCTCCCAGAACGGCCTCTGTTTGGAGAAATAGTACATGTTCTTCAGGACGACTGAGAAAATGACTAGTCCAAGCACAGCCAAGTCTAAAATGTATTGCTGTCATCTCCATACAGCTTGAATTCCTGATATAACACATCTTATTATTAGACAAGTTGATGCAATCTGCTGGGTTTCTTTAGGTCGGAAACTTTTAACTAATACACTGAAACCCGAAGACTCGGTTGGTATATTTACTTTGTAAAGTGCCGTGAGAAGACTCTGGTTGTGACTTGGTGCTTTATAAATAAACTGAATTGATTTGAATTTCAGTCAGCATAAGTCTAAACGCTGAATTCCACATATTTGCTGCAGAAATAACATTATTGCCTCCAATTGGGTGAAAATTAAGCTGGAATTGCTGCAGCTGGTGGCTTTTACACTTAATAATTGACTTCCAGATGTTTAAATAACATTTGCACGAATTGCTGTGAAACTTAGCAGCTTTAAAATGACACTCACACTAGCCGTTAGCTTATCAATCCTGAAGGTATTTTTGCAAGGTTGTTCATGAAACTTTCTAGAATAGTGAATACAGTGACTTACAAACAAACTACTGTTTAAACACAAATGCCAGAAGTGCCAAAACAGATTTGTCATCCGCCGACATTTTTTTTCTAAACTGCGTTTTGTTTTACGAGACAAACAACCCTTAGGAGCCCGAAACGTATCTCCAGCAGGCCATAAGTGACGGGCCATTGTCTTGTTGCTGTTATTCCTTCACATTTTATTGTTTGTCATTATTCTGGAGCTGACATCAACCTCACGGCGCCGTAAATCACGTCTCTTAAAAGTGCCGATGGAGACGCTGGTTGGTGTCACAGCTTAGTGGGTGCGATGAAAGGGAGGGAGGGAGGGAGGGAGGTAAAGGGGGATCTGAGACTTTCTAATGCCTCATGGACCATTAACCGCCCATCATACCAGAGATATTTAACCACAGTTTGATCCTAACTACAAACAAATAAAGTCAGGTGATTTCAAAGGCTGGAAGCAATTCCTTTTTGTTTCATCTCGTCGCCGTTTGGAGTTGAACGTAGAAAAGCATGGATCAAGTGGAAACAAAGGTGTCGGTCCTGTAAATGTCTAATTCCAGGTGGGCCTGCTCTTTGGTTTGACGGTCAGCTGCTGTAAGGGACCGAAAAGTCTCATAAATTGTATTTGCCGTTCCCAGGAAAAAGACAATAGCCCCACTGGTAGACCCCACATGGCATCCTGCTTTTTATATCATTACCATATTTATTGGATTTTTATTTTCATTGTGACTAAAGTGCCATCTGCCTAAAGCGGCTCCAAGTTTGGTGGACCAGCATGTTGGGGAAAGAATTCCCAACTACGCCAATCAAATTTTCATTGTTAGATTAAAAAAGGCATTATTATGTGTTTTTTCCAACATTTAGAATGGAAAATAGTAGGGATACAACGACACCCCTTTTTCCCAAACCGATACGATGCCGATACTTGGATCTGAGTACTCGCCAATACCGATTACCGATATTTCCACCACACAAAAAAAATACAATAATTTGGAATACAGATTTTATTTTCTTCTCTGCTTTCAACAGGAAAAGACTGTGAGGTAAATAAAAAGTAAAATATAAGAATAGAAATCATCACAAAACTAAAATATTAGGTCAACAGAAATAACAAGTTACAGTGAAGCCATTTTTAAGCAGCTGCATCGGTATCGGTTAACTTTTACCGATACCGATGCTGGAATCGGTATTGGTGCCGATACCGATACCAGTATCGGCACCGATACCGATACCAGTATCGGCACCAATGCCGATACCAGTATCGGTATTGGTGCACCCCTAGAAAATAGTTTTTCTAAAGATAAAAACATGAAATAATTTTATTTATTTTTCCCACCAGGATGTTTGGTTCTTACCCCGACATCTCAGCCCAGAAAGTGCAGCTCTAGGAAAGCTAAGATACGGCAAAACCCTCAAGCTCCCATCCTCTGGTAGAGGACCCGAGTTTGGAAGGATGAGACCAAATATGTGTATATGCACACACATATAATATATATATATATATATATATATATATATATATATATATATATATATATATATATATGTGTGTGTGTGTGTGTGTGTGTGTGTGTGTGTGTGTGTGTGTGTGTGTGTGTGTGTTTGTGTAATCTAAGTAAATTGTTTTGGGTACGTACGGTTATTTTAATCAAAACGAATAAAGGCACAATGCAGCACATCGCCACAGACTCAGTTCTCCCAGAGTTACCACAAGGACCAATTTGGTGCGCCACCCCAAACATTTCTTTGACCCCATCTGGCCACCCCTATCTAAATTTTCTGGAGGCGCCCCTGGATGTTTCCAGTGTGATGTGGTGGTAAGACTATCACTTTCATGAATTTCTAAAAAACCTACATAGTTCCTGGAAGGGAGACAACTCCAGATTGCTGCAAGAATATCGTTACGTGTGAAGCCTCTGTAGTCGAGTTCAAAGGACCTTTTGACTACATTTCTCCTTCCTTGTTATCGTGTGAAGCAGCTGTGTGGACAGCCTTTTCTGCCGGTATGAGTCTGAAATCCTCCTGGTGGGAGGGGACGCTGCTCTGAGGGAATACGCGCATACGGCCTGCTTCCGCATCCAGTGGAAATCCGTGGTTAGTTAACTGAACATAAACTAATCCATTCATCACAAAGGAGAGAGAACAAGACAAGGTAGTGCAACGTGTGTCGGTGTTCTCATGTGTTCATGCCGTGTCTTTGGGACTCTTTCACACGGAACAATAATGATATGAACATTTCAAAAGGGGAGCTTCTAAAAAATTGTTAACTTCTCATAAATAACTTTTAAAAGTTGGTATTTAAGGACCTTTTCCCTCAAAAATAACCAGTTTGAACACGATCACAACTCAAGCAAACTCAAGTCTTATTGTGATGGAAGCAGGCCCGTCCCTCGCCTCAGCCGACTCATCTGTGTCAACGATGCGTCCCACCTCACAGAGGGGAGAGTCCTGGTAAAGACGCCCCACTGGGAGCGAGGAAGGTGGAGAGACCGCCTCTTCCCCCTCTCGCTGGGATCGTATTTCTGAGGGTTATCAAGCGGCTCATTTAAATGAGAGCTGGTCGCAGCAGGAACCAGCTGAACAAAGTTACCATTACCAGCACCTCCCCTGTGCTGCACTCTGGCTCGCTCCTAATTGGGTTTGACTGCATTGGTTTAAATCCACAGGAGGAGGGTGGAAGGGTTGCAGAGAGGCTGAAGTGCCGGTGTGTCCAGACATGGTGGTACTTAAAAAAAAAGAAAAAAGGGAGGAGGGGCTACCACTGCTTGAGCCTGTTAAAGAAGGATTGAGGGGGGGAGGGGGGTCACAGAACAGACTCGGTCACTTAGAGACTGGAACAAGCTACCCCTGGTCTGCTCCTGCACAATCAGCTTTGGTGGTCCCAGTTCATTTCCTCAGTCAGCAGGAGCGCGGACACACGGCGCACGGAGGCGCACGGAGGTGCACGGAGGTGCACGGACACCCAAACAGGCATGTAGCACACGAGCATGTACACAACCACCCCCGACCCCAAACCACTCCCTGTTACCAAGACGCCTCTGTTCTCCAGGGTAAATATGGTCACCCTGCAGCTGCCGGCACAAAAAGGCTTTGATTTGAACTTTAACAACGTTTGACACGGAGTCAAAGGGAAGTTAGAGGGCAATAACAACGCAAAATGTTTCAATCAGCACTTTTTCTTTTACATCCCGAGGGTTTCCTTCCTCCAAAACTACACTTTCACACTCCCCTGACATACTGCGAAGTCAGATAATGCCGCCGCACGTCAGCCAGCAGCGTCGGGAGGTGAGCGGGGACAAAGCCGATCAAACGCTGTTTAAATGTCAGCCGTCCCAACTTCCTGATCCACATAAACGCAGACAAATGATAACTTTAATGGCCTTGCTGCTTTTTTCAGGCATGTTTTCTCCCCACTTGACCACACTTTGCCTGGCATCACGCTAAAAAGGGATTCCTTGTAAATTTTATTACAGCAGTGTCAAAAAGACTCCCATCGAAGAAGCAGTAAATATTCTAACGGCGTCTCGTAGCGAGGCCATTCCTGCTGGCTCCGGGCGCTGAATTAGGCCAGCCTGTTTCTAGTTAGACAGTCATTAAAGAGATCTTACAGCCACAGCAAATGGTTTCCTGTCCTGAGTGCTTAACTCCTGTAGTAGGAAATGTCCTAGGCCGTAAAGGGTGAACCAAACTTCCTGAAATTTTTTAAACTCACCACAGAGGCTATCCGACGTGCTCCATCCATTGGCGGTGGCCAATCAAACGGGGCCCCGCTTGACCCCAACGTGGCACCGACCGTTTGAACAGGTGGTGTCCATTTCTGAGTGTTTAATATGGGAACGACAGGCTGATTCAGAACACTCAATCCGGAATTAGAAAAAAGATAACACTCGGGGAAAAAGAAAAATAATCAGCGGAGGTTTCATTGCTGTGAAAATATCATTCATCAAAGTAGAGTTTTTTAAGGGTTTTCTCAGCGGGCCGGGCCACTCCGAGTTCCCACTGGTGCTGCTAGGTCAGAGTTTAATCTTAGTCAGATATTGAAATTATTATGTAGGATCTCACATGGTCAGTAAACACGTAGAGCAGGGGGGCGTGCAAACAGCCAGTTTAATTTGTCGTGTGATGGAGATAAAGTGTTTTGTGATTCACTCTCAGTTGCTGCAAACATCAAAGTTCAGGTTTTTATCTGTAGGTTTGACTGGGTTAGGGTTAGTGACGTCGGGTTGGCAGGTGTTGACTAGCTCTTAAACAGGGTAGACTTTAAAGTAACTCAGTTATAGATGTGCATACAAGTTAGTTGGTGTCAGAGGATAGGACCAAATGGAGACTTCGGATTGCTGGGGTGACCCCTGAAGGGAAAGGCTGAAAGAGAAGAAGGAGATACAGTAGCTGCGTTTTCATGTGCCTAATTTCCTCAATCCGATTGAAATCTTGGTTGATCGGAATTTCCGAATCTCTGTTCACATGGACACGAACTGAAATGATCCGATCATGCCGTGCGTACATATGCACCAAGCATTTAATCCGATTAAATAGGTTGAGCATGCGCAGAGTTGCCTTTCACGAAAGAAAAATTGTAAACAAACGCCATGAAACGAAAAGAAAAATGTAAAAACAGAAATAACTATTCTTCCTGCTTTCCTGATCCATTTATTCAATTTAATATTTTTATTTAGCTCATAGAAGTTACGTTTTCTTCAGTGAATAACTGCAGATATATGCTTTGCTGCATTTTATTGTTGATTAAAATAAGGGAGGGTTATGTCTGCCTCTTGATCAGCTGGTCCGCAGGTCTGAATTGACAGCTGTTGCGCTGCGCTGCGGCACAGAGCGGGGGTGGGGGTGGGGTGGGGGGGGGGGTGGGGGGGGGGTTAGCCTCATGTGTTATTACTGAGCTCTGATGTGGCTTATTATTAATAACATGTGACGATCAGCTGAAACTGTTGAGAAAAATCTGTTCAAACAAAATAACAGAAGATGTTCAGAAAGTTTAGAAGCCTGTGTTCATCATTAACGAACCGCATCTCAGGTCATCTGCGTTTACGTGCTTTTAACGAACACGGACTTTACTGTCGTCCAGAGTATTTAACCGAGGACGTTTTCCTACCCAACATCAGCCTCCAATCAGGTCTGTAAAACCCAGATTATCCTGTGTTCTTTACAAGCGTGTCTCCATCACCTGCTGCAGAAGCTGCTGTGTTCAAAGCTGACAGAAACGGGGATCCGTGCGCTGCAACCCCCACGATAAACCTGCGTATTTCCAGTAAAGATTTGAACATCTTTGTCGAATGATTTGTGCAATAATCAGATTTTTATTTTACTTCCACAAAATGCAAGTTCTGAATTAAATATTACTGAAACGGGACGGCTTGTTGTCGGATTTAAAAGCCGCCGCTTGTTAATTAAACCTTCATTTTTGAAGTCAGGCAGTCCAAATGACAGCGGAGAGGCCCGCTGGCTGTTGCACACATGCGCAGTGGGCATTGTTTTACCCCAACAATCCGAATGGCTGTGCACATGCACGTCAATCGGAATGAAGAACGGAATAAACCACCTCTCTCAATCGGATTGAAATTTCAATCCGATCGGGCCGAATCGGATCAGAATATTCTGATTGACATGTTTACATGCAGAATTTTCAATCTGAATGGGCATTCAATCCGATTAAATATGCGCATGTAAACGTGGCTAGTGATTACCTTTGGTCATTTAACTTTATTACGTTATTCTATAACAATAAAAAGGGCTTGATATGGCAGGTTTCTGATGAAGGTACTAATCCTTAAGCTTGGTTTATGCTTGACGCATTCACTTTCCGCTTGGTGATGCGGCTCGCGGATGGAACGCGCTTCACAACTTGCAGCGTTTATGGTTCATGCGGCTTGTCTCTGCAGTGAGCCAATATTCTCCCAAACTGTAGGGGGCAGCATGGAGCTCTACGGCATGCATCCAACACTACACCATAGTAGAAGTAAAAATGACTGTTTACAACATGGCATTCCAGCATTTTTAACAGCGTCCTCGTCTTTTCCGACAGTGCGAGCTATTTCTCTCCAAGAATTATTAACAACATGTTGATCACGGTGATCTCTGAGAGCTGAATCATACAAATGTCTGTATTTACCAACCTCTGGCATACTAGTTCTTGCCGGTCCCCCATGTTTTTCCGCGTCCGACTGTCTGCGTGGTTAGAAATTTTCCTAGGTGCGCGTTGCGGAAATTTTGGGCCGTGCAGAGGCGCGGTGGAGGGGCGTGGTTGTTAAAATGACGCAATTTCGCCGCGCGGAGCCGTGCGAACCTCGCGGACGCGTCAAGCATACCAACCTTTATGCCAACATCGTACACAAAAAATGCTGAACACTAAAGCTTGGTTTATGCTTGACGCATTCACTTTCCGCTTGGTGATGCGGCTCGCGGATGGAACGCGCTTCACAACTCGCAGCGTTTATGGTTCATGCGGCTCGTCTCTGCGGTGAGACGAGCCGCATGAACCAAACTGGTGGAGGGGCGTGGTTGTTAAAATGACGCAATTTCGCCGCGTGGAGTCGTGCGGACCTCGCGGACGCGTCAAGCATAAACCAATCTTAACTCTCCACCTGGAGGCTTTAAAGGTCCATCCATCCATCCATCCATCCATCCATCCATCCATCCATCCATCCATCCGTTTTCTTCCACTTACCCGGAGTCGGGACACGGGGGTAGCAGCTTAAGTCGAGAGGCCCAGACTTCCCTCTCCCCAGCCACTTGGGCCAGCTCCTCCGGGGGAATCCCAAGGTGTTCCCTGGCCAGGTGAGAGATATAGTCCCTCCAACGTGTCCTGGGTCTTTCTTTAGGTCTCCTCCCGGTGGACGTGCCCAGAAAACCTCACCAGGGAGGCGTCCAGGAGGCATCCTGACCAGATGCCCGAGCCACCCCAACTGGCTCCCCATGATGTGGAGGAGCAGCGGGTCTACTCCGAGCCCCTCCTGGATGACCGAGCTTCTCACCCTATCTCTAAGGGAGAGCCCAGAGCCACCTGCGGACAAAACTCATTTCGGCCACTTGTATCCGCAATCTCGTTCTTTTAGTCACTACCCAAAGCTCGTGACCATAGGTGAGGGTAGGAACGTAGATCGACCGGTAAATCGAGAGCTTATGACTGGCTTTAAAGGTGCAGCAGAGATGTTTATCTAGAGCTTAATTTTTGCCACAATGGTGAAAATGCATTTTACAAACCCAGTGTTGGTTAAAAAAAAGGCTAATTATGTAATCCATAATCGCCTCTGAGGCGTGCAATCCGGTCCTAATGATCAGATCCTGATCCATCCATCAAACTGCCCTCTGATCACCCCCCCCCCCCTCGCCACACACACACACACAAACACAGACACACACCACCTTCATGCATGAATCCCGCGTTCTTCGCAGCTGAACAGGAAGTGCACGCCTAGTATAGGTGCTGCAAAGCAAAGTCATCGTCGCTCTGTTTCCTCTTGATAGGTAAGAAAACGTTATTTCTCCTCCTGAGGAGCCTCGAGAGAGGGGGTTGGACCTTTTAGTTGTGTCTCTTTGTTCTTTCAACCTAGCTGGCTGCAACAGCATTTTCCAGGAACTCCGCCTTAACGTTAAGCTCAGACGTGAGCTGGATCTGTGGCGTTAGTCTACAAGGAATAATAAAAAAGATCTCAGCTCTCAGAAAATGCCGTGGAGGAGGCTCCCACGGACCAAGTTTAGCTAATTATCATTACGTGCTTATATTAACGTTGATAAGCTGTGGCAAAAGGTGTAGACACACACACAACCCCCCACACACACACACACACGCACGCACGCGAGCACACACACACACACACACACACACATTCTGGACTTCTTAGTGGCTGAAGTAAAGCTACCTCTCCATCTAGCGATCTGGCTGAAGCAGCTGGTCAGCTGTTATTTTATTCATTCCCCAGACAGCAAAGGTGGTGAGACCTGAGAGGCAGAGCACCTGCTGGCTCCGCTCTACAAGTGACTTCGTCTTTCTTTGAAAAACAAAACAAAAAAACAATCTCCTGTTCCCATCACACAGTGTCTGGCCTCCAACTAAAGTTAAAAGCCGGCCTGGCAGACCGCATGCGTCATCTATTAGTCATGTGGAAACACATTCAGCTGAGTTGGATGCATAATGCAAGCACAAAAGGCTGGGTTTACAGACCTTTGGTTGTGAGGCCACGCATACGTCTCCCTGCCAGAGGCACGGAGTTGAGCCAGAGTGAAAATATGATATTACAGCATCAGAGATGGCTGACTAATACCCTCAGAGATGACTATTTATAGGACTGTTATGAATCAGCGTGCTCCAGAGTCGATAAAAGTACGTAAATGTCACCTCAGTAGCCGGCTATTGGAGACTCTCGCGTTTTGAAAGGAAATGATGAACAACGCACACGCTGTTAAAGATGTGGGGTTGTTGGCTGGTCGTTTTCCTCCAGTCTGTGAACAATAAGTCCACCTCTGGAGAAACACCAGGAATATGAATACATACAGCTCAGTGATGTGGAGATTCACCAAATCATTATGATTCATGGACAATAGGGCCGCATCAGTAGAGCGACCCTGCAACGATTTCGTCGTCTTCCTCCGCTTATCCGGGTCCGGGTCGCGGGGGCAGCATCCCAACTAGGGAGCTCCAGACCGTCCTCTCCCCGGCCACCTCCACCAGCTCCTCCGGCAGGACCCCAAGGCGTTCCCGGACCAGATTGGAGATGTAACCTCTCCAACGTGTCCTGGGTCGACCCGGGGGCCTCCTGCCGGCAGGACATGCCCGAAACACCACCCCAGGGAGGCGTCCAGAAGGCATCCTGACCAGATGCCCAAACCACCTCAACTGGCTCCTTTCGATCCGGAGGAGCAGCGGTTCTACTCCGAGTCCCTCCCGAATGTCCGAGCTCCTCACCCTATCTCTAAGGCTGAGCCCGGCCACCCTACGGAGGAAACTCGTTTCGGCCGCTTGCATCCGCAATCTCGTTCTTTCGGTCATTACCCAAAGCTCATGACCATAGGTGAGGATTGGGACGTAGATCGACCGGTAAATTGAGAGCCCGGCTTTCTGGCTCAGCTCCCTCCTCACCACAACATGACAACGATTTATTTTACAGAATAAATGACTGAGTCACACGTGAACTAACGTGATGGTTCCATCTCATTTTGCTTTAAAAGAGTGAAGCCAAAATATCCCATTGGTACTGCCGTGTTGTGTTCTCGGAGCTGGAGACAGGGCCCTCAGGGCAACTTTTTACTAAACTACAGCTAACCCTGAATAAACCTTTAAATGTAAACATTATACTGCAGCCAGCCATGAGGGCTGCACCTGATTCCCCTGATTTCACCTTTCACACTGTCTTCTTACATTTAGTTAGGGTTAGGGTCAGGCATAAGGTTAGGGTTGTTGGGATTGGGGTAAATCATTCATGCTGACAGATTAACTCATTCACCGCAAATGACGACTAAAGTAACAGCTAATTAATGGATAATTTGTGTTCCCTAAACTAACGTGTTACCAAAAATTATTGCAAGCAAGCGATATTTTGCGTTTGAGTAAGACCTTACCAACAGATGGCCATTGGGGCCAAACATCCCTGGGTGTTCAATTTTGAAACAAGTACTTCATCAGATCGTTCGACCTTCAGCAAAACGAAATGCAGATCCGGCTCCCTTTCATCACTGGAAACGAGCGAAGAGGTAAATGTGTAAAACGACGTTCATGAACGGTGGAAGTTTCTAATGTGTCGCCACCCGGTGGAGGCACAGGAGTTAAGTGCTCGCCCCTTAATCGGAAGGTTGCAGGTTCGAGCCCCGCTCAGTCTGTCGCTGTCGTTGTGTCCTTGGGCAAGACACTTATGTTTATGTTTATTCACTTAGCAGACGCTTTTATCCAAGGCGACTTACAATCTATAACCTATAAGGCATGTTGTGATCTGTGTGGGAAACCGGTGTACTCGGAGGAAACCCACGCATGCATGGGGAGAACACGCAACTCCACGCAGAAAGGCCGCAGCCGAGCCGAGTTTCGAACCTGCGACCTTCGTGCTGCGAGGCAACAGCGCTAACCACTGTGCCACCCTGCAGCCACTTAACCCACGTTGCCTGCTGGTGGTGGTCGGAGGGACCGGTGGCGCCTGTGCTTGGCAGCCTCACCCATGTCAGTGCGCCCCAGGGCAGCTGTGGCTACATCGTAGCTCATCACCACCAGTGTGTGAATGTGTGTGTGAATGGGTGAATGACTGATTGTGTTGTAAAGCGCCTTGGGGGGTTCCAAGACTCTAGAAGGCGCTATATCAAATGTAGGCCATTTTTACCATTAAACCCGCTCCCATGTATTGCAAACCTGATTTTAACGGTTAAATGTTACAAATCTGCCACATTTCTCAACGACTGGGCATCATTTAATTCATTTTCCAACATTTCAACGGATTTTTCCAGAAACTAACGGCAAAAACTACACATTGTCTCTTTAAAAAAAATTGCCACACATTAACATTACCCTCATATTTAAATTAGTGTTTAACATTGTCATTACCTTACCCGCAATCATAACTTTAATTGTGACAAAATAATAAATAAAACAACCAAGTTTATGGAAAGGAACTTAAAAGTTAAGAATCCTGCAACTTTAGTTTTTCCTTAATCTTTCTTTTTTTGTCTTTTTGACCACTTAGAGACGCACAATCCAAACGCAGTAGCATAACTAAAACAGCTCACTTGTGAAAATTAATAAATGCAGGTTTTGTAGGATAACAAAGGTACTCAATATGACAGCATGAGTGCTCATTTGTTCTAGTTGACATTTTCATAACAAACAAAAACATGTGTTGCTGTGATTGTGTCAACATCCACTGAAGCAGATATGTAACTCCACGGCGGCGCGTTGCTAATAATCCTGTCCAGTCATTAATCACTGGCTGAAGAGAAAACAGAGAGTTCACTCATGGCAGAGGCCGCCTGGCCCTGGGACGGAGATTAGAGGTCTAATGAAAGCAAAACAAAGCTGGACATGTGAAATTTATTGGCACATTTAGAAAAGCAGCACCAGAAGGACACTGCCACCAATAATCATTTCAGAAATCCCAGTCAAGTGTCGTTTCCTCAGCCAGACGCAATCTAGAGAGGGGATATTTGTGGAGTGGCTGAACAAACACAGATTTGCTGGTATCTCCATCTTTCCCAGCAGCTGGGGAGGCGGAGGGAGAGCAGGTCGCTGGTGTGCTGCCTGACACCCCTCCTCATGTTGACTTCTGAGAACCACTCTCTGTCCTCCTGGCTCCTCGTATGACCCAGTACGCTGTAAAGTGTAGCGGTTCTCTATCTCCCACCTCCTTCAGTTTTACCTCCCTGGCTGCTCACATTTACCCACAACAAGACTCATCGGTGCTTTTCTGGTACTTAATGGGATTTTAAAAGAAGAAAAATGTCAAAACATTCATCTATTTTCGGCCAATTATCCCGGGGGCTGTAGCCTAAACCGAGAGGCCCAGGCCTCCCTCTTCCCAGCCACTTGGGCCAGCTCCTCCGGGGGAATCCTAAGGCGTTCCCTGGCCAGGTGAGAGACATAGTCCCTCCACTGTGTCCTGGGTCTACCTTCAGGTCTCCTCCCAGTTGGACGTACCCGGAAAACTTCCCCAGGGAGGCGTCCAGGAGGCATCCAAACCAGATGACCGAGCCACCTCAACTGGCTCCTCTCGATGTGAAGAAGCAGCGGATCTACTCCTAACCCCACCCAGATGACCGAGCTTCTCACCCTATCTCCAAGAGAGATCCCAAACCCCCTGTGGAGAAAACTCATGCCAGCCACTTGTATCCGCGATCTTGTTCTTTCGGTCACTACCCAAAGCTCGTGACCAGAGGTGAGGGTAGGAACGTAGTTCGACCAGTAAATCGAGAGTTTTGCCTTCCGGCTCAGCTCTCTCTTCACCACGGCAATAAAATTCTAACATGCAAGACAAAACAGTCCATTTTTCTTTTTTGAAGCTAAAAGACATTCATCCAGATAAAAATGAAGATATTTGTCTCAATGACAGCATCCCTAATGTGTACCACATGCAGCCCGCTCAAAGGAAGAGGAAACGGCACCTCAAATGACCATTGTTCAAACCCAAAGCCAATCTGGAGATAATGACACCAACATCAATAGCAACCATTCATGGATAACATCTTTTTTCCTCTTTTGTTGAAGCGTTATCAGCCAGAGAATGAACCGTTCTGATAAAGAAGTTATGGCCTTGTTGATGTGAATCTTTAGTGTTTTTTTATGCTGCTTAACGATGAACATTTATCCCAGTAACCAACTGATAGAAAGGGAATTCAATAGGAGCTGTAAAAATACAGACGCCAGTCTAACACAGGAACACTAACGCAAGGAAACTGGATCTTGTTGAAACAAATTGTGCAAAAAATTCATGAAAGATTTTCACAAAAGTTTTAAAATGTGTATTTCAATGTGCTTAGCTGAGCTTGAGTTCAGAAAAAAGGAAAAACTATCCATCTATCTATCTATCTATCTATCTATCTATCTATCTATCTATCTATCTATCTATCTATCTATCTATCTATCTATCTATCTATCTATCTATCATGGAACTAAGATGGCTGTACCAACAGCGACGATCTCTGATGACAGCTAGAGATACTAGCTAAAACATGTCAGGTAGAAAACAATGTTTTACTAAAACAATGTAAGAAAAGAACAAAAAATTGAAAACAAATGAAAGATGATTACAAATCCAAGTTAAAAATAGGAAAACAAAAGATTTAGGTAAAAGTAGCTTTAAATAAAAGGGTCTTTAGCTGTTTTTTTAAACGTGTCCAGACTGTCAATGCTGCGTAAGGATAAAGGAAGATCATTCCAGAGTCGGGGTGCAACATTCTGGAAGGAGCGATCACCACGACTTTTATCTCTGGTCTTTGGAACTTCTAGAAGGTTCTGTTGGTGGACCTGAGGGCTCGGGTTGGAGCATGAGGCTTTAACAGGTCAGTAATATAGGGAGGAGCTTGACCATGTAGAGCCCTGAAGGTTACAATCAGGATTCTAAAATAAACTCTAAAGTTAACGGGTAACCAGTGCAGAGACGTCAGAATAGGAGTGATGTGTGCTCTTCTGTTTGCTCCAGTTAGGAGCCTCGCTGCAGAGTTCTGGACCAACTGAAGGCATGGAGAACCATTTCTAGTTCATGTTTTGACACCAACCTTCACAGTCTGGAGATATTCCTTAAATGATAAAAACAGTTTCAGACCAACATTTCTGAGACACTGACTGGTCATTAACAACACCCAAAAAGGTGAGTGATTGCAGATGCAATACAGGTGAGGACCTGAGGGAATTAAAACTTAATCTACAGAAAATTCATAAAGATGCAAATTTATTCCTAAAGGGAAATTATAGTTTCATAAAATTTTCTTGGAAATAATCAGCAGAAAATTGAGTAAATGAATTAATAAATAAGCAAATAAAATAAAATTGAACTTGTGAGTCACAAAAGGCTGCAAATCACCAACATTTCTCTTTAAATAAAACAAAACTCTTGTTTAGTGTCAGAATTTTCCCAGAGGACCTCTGTGCAGATTTCCTGTTGTATAAACACTCACCTCCTAATCCAAGTTCCAAAAACACGGACTAATCTCACAATCTGCTGTTTTATCAGCATGTTTTTTTGTGATTTTTTTCAACAAATAAACTAAGAATATAAAACATCCCATGAACTGTCCCTGACTCAGCTCATCATCACCCATCGTCTACATTCACAGTAAAATAAATGAGTCTAAATGTGTCATAAAAACAGTTTTGTTGATGATGATCGAACCAAACACCAGCCGATGATCCACACCAACCCAGATTAGGTATGATTGCTCAATCAGAGATTGGCTAATCCAAAACTCAAAAGTCTGAGCCCATTAATTATTTTCATGGTCCATGAATGCACCCGAGTCAAACAACAATGGAAAAAAAATCTGAATTTTTATCCCACTCTGCAGACTCTCCATCACTGAGCACCAATTCAAACTCACAATGCATTTCTAAAGCAAATCAGAAGTGAAATAAACTGAAACGTGTTTTGATTATTGTAGTCATTTAAGATCGGAGCTTTACGGGGCTGGAAATCAGTCAAAAACAAAACTGTTGATTTTTGTGAAGAAGTGTTTGACCGCATCCCTCGGGGGGCCCTGTGGAGGGTTCTCTGGGAGTATGGGGTACCAGACCCTCTGATACGGGCTGTTAGGTGCCCGTATGACCAGTGTCAGTTTGGTCCGCATTGCAGGCAGTAAGCCGGGTTCGTTCCCAGTGAGAGCTGTTGAGGAGACCCGTTTTGGTGGCCTGAGGATCAGGTCTCTGCTTTTTGCAGATGATGTAGTTCTGTTGGCTTCATTAGAACGTGATCTTCAGCTTTTGCTGGAGCGATTCGCAGCCGAGTGTGAAGCAGCTGAGTTGAGAATCAGTTACTCAAATCCGAGACCATGGTCTTGAGTCGGAAAAGGGTAGAATGCCTTCTCCGGGTCAGGGATGAGGTCCTGCCCCAAGTGGAGGAGTTTAAGTATCTCGGGGTCTTGTTCACGAGTGAGGGAAAACTGAAGCGTGAGATTGATAGGCAGATTGGTGCTGCATCTGCAGTGATGTGGGCATTGTACCGGTCTGTCGTGATGAAGAGAGAGCTGAGCCAGAAGGCGAAGCTCTCGATTTACCGGTCGATCTACGTTCCTACCCTCACCTATGGTAACGAGCTTTGGGTGGTGACAGAAAGAACGAGATCGCAGATACAAGCGGCTGACATGAGTTTTCTCTGCAGAGTGTCTGGGCTCTCCCTTAGAGATAGGGTGAGAAGTTTGGTCATCCGGGAGGGGTTCAAAGTAGACCCGCTGCTCCTCCACATTGAGAGGAGCCAGTTGAGGTGGCTCAGGCATTTGATAAGGATGCCTCCCTGGTGAGGTTTTCAGGCACGTCCAACTGGGGAGGAGACCTAAAGGTAGACCCAGGACACGGTGGAGGGACTATGTCTCTCACCTGGCCAGGGAACACCTTTGGATCCCCCCGGAGGAGCTGGCCCAAGTGGCTGGGGAGAGGGAAGTCTGGGCCTCTCGCCTTAGGCTGCTGTCCCCACGACCTGACTCCGGAAAAGTGGAAGAAAATGGATGGATGTTGTTACCTGATTGTTGGTAGTTTGATGTTTTCCTGCCACAATGAGCTGAAAGGTAAGTTGTATTTACACATAAATGGTTGTGAATGAGTGAATCAATTTAAAATAGTTTAAAATAAAATGTATACTAATAGTAGTTCATAAATATTATGCTGAAGAACACACACGGATGAAGTCTATGACGTGAAGAAGTGCAGCACCTGGAGTGTGTGTGTGTGTGTGCGCTGCCTGGCAGAAGGACTTGGGGTGTCATCAAGGTGCCACCGTTGACACGGAGACACTTCGACCTGCAGCTCTAGTCCCTTTTTGAACCGAGCGAGTGCCAACACCAGGCCATATGTTTGGGAGAGCACGAGAGCTCTCATGTGCTATTTTAGGAGGGCGAGAGAGACGAAAACATTTTATCAGCCCACCCCCCCACCCCCTGCAATCGGATGGATCAGTCATCAAGTCGGGATATCTCAGAGGGATGGACAAAAACACACCAAGCACTTGCACTCGTGGCACAATCTCTCCCCGAGAGAAGACGTCACAATAAACGACATAAAGCAGACATATGTCATTCTGATTCCCTGCAAACTGTGGATTACCACTTTGATTAATCACACTTTAATCTGAGTGCTGATTTTTATGTCCCACCCCCCATCTCAGAAAAATAAGCTCATCCCTCTCCAGCACTGGGCTAGATTATTTCTCTCCCCGGCCTGAGCTATTCTTCATCGCCCGAGGATTTCAACTCAATTATCTTTGTGTCAGACGATTATCTCCAGCTTTAATTTAATCGTCATTACTCCCCTGTCATATTTCAATTAAACGGGCTTTCAAAGCTTTAACACGTACTGTACTTATTACTTCAGTTAATATTGTGCTAAGAGCCACTGTGGAGGGTTACGGATGTCATAATTATGCACTTACCAAACATATTTCACACTTCCTGTGCTGGCAGCGTGTCAAGGCTTTAGTAAGCAGTGATATTAATGTTGAGGCGATGTGCGGTTTATGTGATCTATAACGCTGCTGCACTCTGCTTGAGTCCCTGCTTAATTGTGACACAAAGAACAAGTGTGAACAGACGGGGTTAAGGAGGTTCAAGCATTACTAGATTACTCTGCACCGCGTGCATCGCTGCTGCCGGCGGAGCTGCCGGGCCAATAAAAACCCGGGACTCTGATTCCCAGAAACAGGAAACACATTTCCACATCCTTCAAAAACCGGCCCGTGTGTGTCTCGTTTACGTTGACTGATTTTCAGAATTTTGTTCTCAGAGTCTTTTTATTTATCTAAGTTTTATTTTTTGGTCTGTTTAGAAAAAGACCATTGGGTACACTGTAATAAATTGTAGGCCAGAATAACTTAAAAACAAAAGTGCAACAGCTGCCTTAAAAACTTGAGTTACGTCAACTTAAATGAACACTTTCTTTCAACTCTATATGTCAAGTTGTACAAATACCATGAATAATAACTATGCTTTGTTTGAATATTATATTGAGTCTAAACAACAAATCTTGTTAGATTACAAAGAGGAAAAATCTTTTTGTCTTGTTAAACATACACACAATTCTACTTTATGTTAACTTATAAATTTGAGTTAGACGTGTATGGTTGTCCATTCAAATTAAAAGTTTTTGTTAACTGAACAAATGGATTAATTGTTTGAACTCGTGTTATCAAAACGTCAGCTGTCCTGTCCATACAGGCAAATGGTGAAGCAGGAAGCTGATAGCAACACTGAAAAATGCTGGCTAACTCACGCCTCATACACAACACAGGGAGCTGAGTCCCGAGTATTTAGCGAGAACTACAACTTTAAGTGCAGTGGAGTGAAACGGCACAACATTCTTATTCCTACGACCGCCCTCCTCACTTTTGGTGCCAACATGACAACAACAAATAACTCCACCTTTGGAATGCTAAACAAAGAAAAAACTAAGAACAACACAACCGCCCACAATAAATGTGCATAAACACCTCAAATTAGAACAAAATAAGAAGAACGTGTCTAGGGATGGGTACCTTTGACATTTGAATCGATTCGGTACTAATTCCCGGTACCTAGGAATCGATACCGGTACTTAACGGTACCAATTTTCGATACTTTTGAGTGTTTAATATTTTAGTTCTCTTTTATAATTAAATACATATTTTTCTCGATATATAACCATATTTGATAAATATCACGATAAATAACATACAATTGTTTGTATTTTAACATCATCCTTGTAGTTTTATAAGCTGATAATTAAACTGAAGCAAACATCTTTACTGTGAACTAAATTTACTGTGTATCTTCATTCCTTTTGCCGTCCTTTTTCATTTGATTTTTCCTACTGGGAAGTTAGAATTTCCGAGGAGAAAGCAAACTCACCATTAGCTGATAACAATGGTGGCAATTGAAGCTAATTTATCAAGCTAACGTTATCTTAAACAGTTTATTTAGCTGCTGGAGCAGATTAAAACGATGATGCCTCACACTTAGATCGTTGTCACTGGTTTCATCTTCACCCAATCACCCGTCGCATTTAGTAAAGTGAAGCCAAACTTTAGAGCGCGTTCATGTTCTTCTAGTCGGAAATTCGGAGTTCCGAGGAGAAAGCGAACGAACCATTAGCGAAAGGGAAGCTAACATATCAAGCTAATGTTATCTTAAACATTTTATTTACCTACCGGAGTGGATTAAGATGAGGATGTCTCACTTAGATCGTTGTCTGTCGCTGGTTTCATCATCACCCAGTTACCAATCACATTTAGTGAAGTGGACCCAAGCGTTAGCGTGCGTTCTTTCTACCATGCTGCTCTGTTTACAACTGGCTCGCAGGGACCGACGACATAACGCTCTTGCGCATGCGCAGCTGTCTAGGCAAGTTCTCGTTGTGAAGGACGGGTACCGAAACGAGGCACCGTTTCAAATGACGTGAATCGGTGCTCAGTCGGTACTAGGAATTCGGTCGGTACCCTTATAAAGTACCGAATTCGGTACCCATCGCTAAACATGACTACCCACAATGCACCTCACCCACTGCAGCTTTCACAGTGGGCGGGGTCATTTTTGTATCTATAAATTACAGTTTTAAGTTGACTGAACGCACCAGAATGAGATAAATAAAATCATTTGTTGAAATAACAAGCAATGTTTTCTTTTCAATATCAAAACACACAAAATTGAGTTTAACAATTAAACCTTAACAGGGAGACTTAGGTGAAATAGGAAAAATAAATTGAAACAACTGTATGAGGCTGTCTTTTTTTTACAGTGTACTCATGAAACACGTCATCACTCAGGATGGAAGTGCAGACACACTAATGTACCCTCTTTACTCTATTTGCAACTCGGTTTTGTCACTTCTCACAACTGCTCAGTCACAAAAAAAGTGCAAAGTGGACAGAATAGCAAGAAACAGGGTTTTGGTGAAAAATCACATATTTACACAACAACCCAGAAAATGTGATTCTACACGACTCAGCTGGAATTTGAAGGTACCTTTTATGGTTTTTGCATAATCACAGCTGAAGTTTATTTGTTATTTTGGTAGATTTATTTTCACAGAGAATGTTCAACAGAATGAGGTCCTGCCCCAAGTGGAGGAGTTTAAGTATCTCGAGGTCTTGTTCACGAGTGAGGGAAAACTGGAGCGTGAGATCGATAGGAGGATTGGTGCTGCATCTGCAGTGATGCGGGCGTTGTACCGGTCTGTCGTGGTGAAGAGAGAGCTGAGTCAGAAGACGAAGCTCTCGATTTACCGGTCGATCTACGTTCCTACCCTCACCTATGGTCATGAGCTTTGGGTAGTGATCGAAAGAACGAGATCACGGATACGAGTGACTGACATGAGTTTTCTCCGAAGAGCGGCTGGGCTCTCCCTTAGAGATAGAGTGAGAAGCTCGGTCATCCGGGAGGGGCTCGGAGTAGACCCGCTGCTCCTCCACATCGAGAGGAGCCAGTTGAGGTGGCTCGGGCATCTGGTCAGGATGCCTCCTGGACGCCTCCCTGGTGAGGTTTTCTGGGCACGTCCAACCGGGAGGATGCCTAAAGGTAGACCCAGGACACGCTGGAGGGACTATGTCTCTCACCTGGCCAGGGAACGCCTTGGGATCCCCCCGGAGGAGCTGGCCCAAGTGGCTGGGGAGAGGGAAGTCTGGGATTCTCGCCTTAGGGGCTACAGCTCCCGCGACCTGACTTCGAATAAGCAAATGAAAATGGATGGATGGATGGATGGTTATTTATTTTTAATTATTCCCATCCTACCCTCCACGGGTGGTCTCATCCTTCCAAGCTCGGGTCCTCTACCAGAGGTCTGGGAGCTTGAGGGTTCTGCAGTATCTTAGCTGTTCCTAGAACAGCTCTTTTCTGGACTGAGATGTCTGATGTTCTCCCTGGGATCTGCTTTAGTCACTCCTCCAGTCTGGTGGTAACTGCCCCGAGTGCGCCGATGACCACGGGGACCACCGATGTATTCACTCTCCAGATTTTCTAAAGTTCTTCTTTGAGGCCCTGGACCTTCTTCAGTTTCTGCTGCTCCTTTTCCCTGAGCTTACCATCACTTGGTAAGGCCACATCAACCACAACGGCTGTCCTCCGTTGTTTGTCCAACACCACAACGCCGGGTTGGTCCGCCATCACCATTTTGTCAGTTTGTACCCGGAAGTCCCACAGGAGCTTGGCTGTCTGGTATATATATATATATATATATATATATATATATATATATATATATATATATATATATATATATATATATATATATATATATATATATACACATTTCTCCAATTTTTTTTTTTAGCTGCTTATCCTCGCAGGGTCGTGGGGGGGCTGGTGCACATCTCCAGCAGTCTCCAGGCATTAACCCTCCCACTGTCTTCATGGGTGAACCCGCAAAGAAAGTTGACCATTGAGCAGGATTGATGGTTTATCCCTTGAGGTCCACGTGGCAGGGGTGAGGAGTGAGCACCACCTCACCCCATGAAGACAGTGGGAGGGTTAAGGCGGGGTACACCTTGGACAGGTTGCCAGTCAATCGCATATATATATATATATATATATATATATATATATATATATATATATATATATATATATATATATATATATACATACACACATTCCTCCAATCTGTTTTTTTTAGCTGCTTATCCTCGCAGGGTCATGGGGATGCTGGTGCACATCTCCAGCAGTCTCCAGGCATTAACCCTCCCACTGTATTTAATATATATATATATATATATATATATATATATATATATATATATATATATATATATATATATATATATATATATGTGTGTGTGTGTGTGTGTGTGTGTGTGTATGTATATATACTGGCAACCTGTCCAATATATATGTATACTTGTTCACTTCATGCCTATTTACTTTAGAGCTTAAACAGAATTCAGCAACAGGTAAGTCTCACTCCTCCAGTAAAAAGAGCCTCAGATTTGGTTTATTTGCTGTTTGAAAGATCCCCTACGACCTTGTTGAGCAACTTTGTTTTTGTCTAAAAAAGTCTTTCAACCCTCTTTGCCTGTAAAAATATGTCGGCTTCTCCTTCTTCTAGTCATATTGCCTGCTAGTGTAGTCTCAGATCTGTGTCAGTCACAGAAGATCAGACGAAAATGCATTTAGGTTTTATTTAGAGCACACGTGGAAGTAAACTACAGACCCTGACCCTTTTAGCCACGCAAACATCTCCCATCTGCTTTCTTCAGAAGTTTCATCACAATTTGTGTGAAAGATGTCTAAGCAAATCAGAATTCTAATATTAAAATGTTTGAAATAAATAAACATTCAGGTTTTGTGTTTCCTGCCCTGTTCTGGTAAATATCAGCAGCATATCTCTGCTTGTGTGTGTTTTTACAAGCCTGTGTGTGTGTGTGTAGGTTGTGTGTAGCGCTGAACACAATGTTCCGAGCAGACGAAGCCTGTGGGCCTCTAACGCATATTATTCCCATTACTGCTGATTCTGAAAAATTAGTTGCCAGGATACGACTGCGAGATAGCTCAGATTATCAACCCTCAACTTCAAATCCTTCCCAGACTCCACCAGAACGCCACACAGCGTGGGCGCAGCTGGTAAACGTTGTTTCTGGGGATCAGACGGGCGCGGTTTTACACCAGACTAAGGGAATTATGTGGTTTTCTTTACATTTTTATATATTCCCGTCCTCAGATTAGCCATCGTCCATGGATTTATCTGATATGATTTCATTAAGATCTTCTTAACATCCTTTGTTTGTGATTTAAGCGATTCAAGGTCTCAGGTTTGTTTCCTACATGTCAGACAGACTGCCCGGGGCTCTTCCGCTCAACGTGGGCCGCTTGGCAGGTCTGCTTTGCACATTTGGTTCGTGTCCCACACATTTCCCATCTTGTGGGCATCCCAGGCATTTAGCTTTAATTGTAAGGCATCCTCTGAATGAGCGCAGCTTATTTGTATGTTTGTTTGCCTCCCTGCCTGAGCTATTGGTAATCTATTTTCCCTTCTTAGCAGGAGGAAACTCAGGCAGCCGGTGTCTGGATTCATTGAGCTGGCAGCAGGGTTTGAGCATTATCATGCTGGGTTTGATGTGGAGGCACACTCGACTGGCTTTGCCTCGGAAACACCAACTTTCCTCAGCAGGTTGGATTGAGACTTTTACATAAAACACTGAGGAAAAAAGGATTAAGGAAATAAAATCTCCCCTTATGTCCAGATTTTTTTCTTGATTACATCAGAGTAAAACTAAAGAGTTTAGATATGTTAATCCAAGAAACAAAAGGTAAAATACCCCTTTTAAACCGTAGAATGTAATTTATACATTTGTGTCACAAATACTGAAATTATCTCTCAACTACGAAGTTAGCTCAACCCACAGTCAACTCTCCACTGTCACCTTCTAGAGCAGGGATCTCCAAAACTGTGAAAAAGACATCAGCCTATGGATCATCTTCTTATTGGCCACATAGGAAAAATAATAAAACATAACCACTTTGAAAATATTCATATTTTGTTTTAGCGCTGTAGTAGCCTGTCAAGCCATATGGGACTCCACCAGGCAGCCACCGGGATTGGTCAGGCAGATGCCAAAAATCTTAAACTCCCTGACCCGGGAGCCACGACCCAGGCAGACCAAAGCACCACACCCCACACCAGGTGTGGCAGAGAGAGGAGGGACGAAGATCTATATCATCAAAAGAAGTCCCAGGAGAAGGGAGGAGTCAAAGGCCCCACCTGACATATACAGTCATACACAAACACAGTCACACACTCCCTCCCTCATGCTCACACATGCACATACAACCAGCACTGGTCCCGGTACTGCTGCACATGGGGTACAACCGTTACCGGTTCCCAGAGTTTGACCCTTTCTGCTGGGGTGCTGATGAGCAGGCTCCCCCGCCCAACGCTGAGCACAGCAACCCACCACCCCAGACCCAACCGGACGGCCAGATCTCCCCGGATAGGGTGTGTATGGGGAGCAGGAGTGGGTGTCCGCCGTGCATTTTTGTAAGTCTTTGGTTGTATCTGTATGTGTTAGCAAAACTATTTTAATGATCATTTCTGATTATAATGAGTCACTTTGAGCTAGTCTTGCTGGCTGAACATGAAAATAGTCTCCTACACCTATCTCCTGCACTAGCTTCTGGTAGAAAACAGACGGTGAAACTCTAGGATTAGAAAAGTATAACAGATCTACGTCACCCTGACACTTAACATTCATGGACTCACCCATCTTGCCTCATGACGGGGAAGGCTGCTGCTGGTTTAGCATCCAGGAAACAGCAGAGAACATCTGGAATAGTAGAAGCTAACTGTTAGCATTAGCAGTTCCACCACACAGCAGAACTCCTCCAGGTTATGTGTGGAGATAAACGTCAACGTTGCCGAGCAAACAGAGTCAATGGTAGAGTCGAGTTGCTGTCAGCCAATCAGAGAACAGATGTCCAAATATCAGGAAACAAGACTCCAAATCCTGTCGTCTGTAGCTCAACTCTGATGTGGCTCGCTAGTATGTGAATGAGATGCGCTGGTGCTTTTTTTCCTCAGAATACGGCTTACAAGCCATTCATTCCTACTACAGACCACTGCAGATGTGTTGAAAATGTGAGTAAAGTTGGCCTTTAAAGGTTATTTTATAACAGGGTTTTTGTTTTTATACTTTTTTTCTGTTTTATCAGTTTGATATATGCTATATTAAACACTTTGTGACCTGGGCTGCTATATAAATAAACATGTGCATCCATGTAATACACAGTATTCCTTTGCAGCAATGGTATCGAGGGATTAGCACTTCTTACCCTCAGGATTAAACTACAAGGATAATCTCTGAGGAGATCAAGTGCACAAAAAGCAGATTTTGCTGATAATCCATCTCTGAATAACAGTTCTACAATTCAACAACACTAATTGTGTTTGTCTAATATTTATTTTCATGTCTGTTTCTTGCTGCGTACAGTTACGGGTGCAGAAATGTTTAATTTACCCAGTGAGAGAGAGAGAGAGAGAGTGCTGTTGATAAAAGCCCTCCACATCAAAGTACTGCGATATCATAGTTTATCATAAATAAGCCTAAGAAGGAACTTTGATTGGAGCTGTTTTTGCTGAGATAAAAAAGGCCTTGTGAAGCAGGACAGCAAGCATGATGTGGAAAGAGTTCAAGGAGGAATAATATAATAATTCTGACATGAACAAATTTGTGACATTCAATCTTTTAAGCTCTGAGATCTTATCGTTTAAAGATAATAAAGGTTTATGAGTGAAAACTGTGCCCTTGCTTTTTCTTTGAAAAGACACTTTACTAGAAGAGTATGAGAAATGTGCACTCAGACCTTAACCCTGGTGTCAAACATATTCTTCTCCGTTCCGTTTTATTTGAAGAGAGAACAAACAAGGTCGTTTTAAAAAATCTGAAATTTACAGAAAACCTGCAGACCAACAACAAAGACACATCAAAGTCATGTTTTAAAGTAACACGGAGCAGTTTGCTGATCCCCCGCCCTCACGGCTGAAGGTAGAATTACAACTGTCGTAAACAACCCTGCTGCAGCCTATGGAAGCTAGCGCTAACAACAAGCTAATGCTAACACGAGTGAACTAACGGTAAAATAAACAACAAAGTAAAAAGATCTGCATTATTGGACTAAAAATATCATTACTTACAAATCCAGTAGCAACAAAGCCAGGTCACCATCAGTCTGTGATTTCATAGCCTCCTTCAGCTTCCTCCAAAGACTGTTGGCCAATTTTCACTCTGACTTAGTTCTTTGCTTCCCCTCTAAACACACTCCTCTCTTACTTTTACTTCCAGACTTTTACTTCAAGACGGTCGGCAAACTGAGAAAGAAAGAAAGAAAGAAAGAAAGAAAGAAAGAAAGAAAGATCTTATATAGAACCTCTCAACATAAAAATCATGAAGTACTTTACACAAAAAACAAAAAAAGTATAAAAAAGATTTCAAAAAAGGATTAAAAACATGTTTAAGATGAGAAAAATAGTAAAATTGTGATAAAAAATGCAAGGAAAGGGAAAAAGAAATTGAATAGGAAAGAGGGATATCAGTGGATCCCGGGAAACGCAGAATAGGTAGAAAGAGCAGAATAAGGAGAGGGTGGTGATGAAGTTCCCACCAAAGCCTGAACAGGTGAGCCTTCAGCTGCTTTTAAAGGAGACCACCGAGTCCACTGATCTCAGGCTCAGAGGGAGAGAGGTCTTCTGGTGGCCACAGCAGCAAAAGTTAACTACTAGCCTTTTATCAGCTACTGACATGGAACAAAGCTAACAGCTGTTAATCAGGTGAAAAAAAAACAAAAATATCTCAAATGTGATGCATATTTTGTATTTATACCAAAAATAGCTGGAGGAAAATGTCATCTAAGTCACCTGGAAAGTAAGCGTGTGACATCATCTGATGTTTGTTGAACATTCCATCCATCCATTTTCATCCGCTTATCCAGAGTCGCGTCACAGGGGCAGTAGCCTAAGGTGAGAGGCCCAGACTTCCCTCTCCCCAGTCACTTGAGCCAGCTCCTCCGGGGGAATCCCAAGGCGTTCCCTGGCCAGGTGAGAGATATAGTTCCTCCACCATGTCCTGGGTCTACTAGGTCTCCTCCCAGTTGGACTTACCCGGAAAACCTCACCAGGGAGGCGTCCAGGAGGCATCCTGACCAGATGCCCGAGCCACCTCAACTGGCTCCTCTCGATGTGGAAGAGCAGCGGGTCTACTCCGAGCCCCTCCCGAATGACCGAGCTTCTCACCCTCTAAGGGAGAGCCCAGCCGCTCTTCGGAGAAAACTCATTTCGGCCGCTTGTATCCGCGATCTCGTTCGTTCGGTCACTACCCAAAGCTCATGACCATAGGTGAGGGTAGGAACGTAGATCGACCGGTAAATCGAGAGCTTTGCCTTCTAAAGCCGGGCGTACACTGTGCGACTTTTTCACTCGTAGCACTCAGCTTCAGCTCTAACTGTACGACTTCCTCGCAGGGCAGATCTCACGAGTCATGCGCTCACACTGTACTACCCAGTTCTCGCATGCGACCTGACTGCTCACACTGTACGTCTGGTAGCAACACGTCGGACCTAAAATATGCTAAAAATAGCAGTTTTTACTCAACACGTCAGACTTTTTTGTCTTGTCTTGCCTGTTGTCCTTCAGGAGTGCTGCAGTGGGACACACAGGGATTTATGGGGGTTGGATGAGGAAAACGAAATAAAGAAAGTAAATCTGTGTTTTGTGATCAGTTTAATTTGACACGAACACGACAAACACGCTTTCTTGACAATCTTTGTGAGTAAAAAAACGTGTAGAAATAAAAACGAACAGCGTGTGTTATTAGGGAAATAGCGGGGAGCGGTGTTGATGCATGATTGCGCATGCGCCGTGAGCGGTTCTGATACTTTTTGGCTCGTAGCTGCTCGCAGCGCCGCTTCAACAGTGCGATACCCTCACGAGGGACGAGCAAAATATTAAACACGCCAGAAGTCCGTGCGAGCTCACGATTGCTGATCGGTAGCTGGTCACGTGGTGTTAATCGCCTCTCGTAACCCCCTGTACACTACACGACGCTCAGCGCTAAACTCGCCCCGATCTCGTGGATTCTCGCACGACTGGAAAATCGGCTCAAAAAAGTGAAAAAGTCGCACAGTGTACGCCCGGCTTAACTCAGCTCTCTCTTCATCACGACAGACCGGTACAACGCCCGCATCACTGCAGATGCAGCACCAATCCGCCTATCGACCTCACGCTCCAGTTTTCCCTCACTCGTGAACAAGACCCCGAGATCCTTAAACTCCTCCACTTGGGGCAGGACCTCATCCCTGACCCGGAGAAGGCATTCTACCCTTTTCCGAATCAAGACCATGGTCTCAGATTTAGAGGAGCCGATTCTCATCCCAGCTGCTTCACACTCGGCTGCGAACCGCTCCAGCGAAACCTGAAGATCACGTTCTGATGAAGCCAACAGGACCACATCATCTGCTAAAAGCAGAGACCTGATCCTCAGGCCACCAAAACAGATGCCCTCCACACCTTGGCTGCGCCTAGAAATCCTGTCCATAAAGGTAATGAACAGAATCGGTGACAAAGGGCAGCCTTGGCGGAGTCCAACTCTCACTGGGAACGAGCCCGACTTACTGCCGGCAAGCTCTGACACTGGTCATACAGCGACCTCACAGCCCGTATCAGAGAGCCTGGTACCCCATACTCCCGGAGTACCCCCTACAGGGCCCCCCGAGGGACGCGGTCAAACGCCTTCTCCAAATCCACAAAACACATGTAGACTGGTTGGGCAAATTCCCACGCACCCTCCAGAATCCCCCTAAGGGTAAAGAGCTGGTCCAGCGTTCCACGGCCAGGACGAAAACCAAATAGCTCCTCCTGAATCTGAGGTTCAACAATCCGACGGACCCTCCTCTCCAGAACCCCTGAATAGACCTTACCAGAAAGGCTCAGGAGTGTGATCCCCTGTAGTTGGAACACACCCTGCGGTCCCCCTTTTTAAATAAGGGGACCGCCACCCCGGTCTGCCAGTCCAGTGGGACTGCCCCCGATGTCCACGCGATATTGCAGACCAACACAGCCCCACAACATCCAGAGCCTTAAGGAACCCGGGCAGATCTCATCCACCCCCGGAGCCTTGCCACAGAGGAGCTTTTTAACCACCTCAGTGACCTCAGCACCAGAGATATGAGAGGCCAACCCAGCATCCCCAGACTCTGCTTCCTCACTGGAAGACGTGTCGGTGGGATTGAGGAGGTCTTCGAAGTATTCTGCCCACCGATCCACAACGTCCTGAGTAGAGGTCAGCAGCACACTGTCCCCACTGTAGATAGTGTTGGTAGCGCACTGCTTTCCCCTCAACGTACAGGCACCAAGATGGCGGCAACTAGTATGCCAATCCCTGCTCGGCGCCTCTCAGTGGGAGCAACTTCAGAGCGGTAGAAAATCCAACCCCTCTCAAGGAAACTGGTTCCAGAGCCAGAGCCATGCGTTGAGGTGAGTCCGACTATATTTAGTCGGAACCTCTCAACCTCACACACCAACTCCGGCTCCTTCCCCACCAGAGAGGTGACATTCCATGTGCCAAGAGCCAGCTTCTGAAGCCGAGGATCAGACCGCCAAGGTCCCCGCCCTTGACTGCCAAATATATAACTATAATAATAATAATAATGATAATAATAATAATAATAATAATAATATCATAACAATTATTATTAATATTATTGTTATTATTAATATTATATAATAAAAACTATTTGTTATTATTATTATTATTAACATTATTGTTATTATTAATATTATATAATAAAAACTATTTGTTATTATTATTATTAATAATATTATTGTTATTATTAATATTATATAATAAAAACTATTTGTTATAATAATAATAATAATAATAATAATAATAATAATAATAATAATAATAATAATAATAATAATAATAATGTTATTATTAATATTATATAACAAAAACTATTTGTTATTATTATTATTATTATTGTTATAATACATTTTACTTTAAAGCACCTTCACAACATAGCAGATGAAATAGACTATGAACAGCGTAAGAATGTCAAACAGAGAAACAAACGGTGGTTTAAACCCGTGTTTGCATGAGCCCACGAGATTTTTCCATTGGAACAGCTCAAACAGCAGAAATCCCACCTTTATCTTGTAGATGCTGTATGACTCTTTGTGTTTGCTTCACTTCTTCATTCCCAAACACAACGATGAATATTTTACTCCCAGAGGAGCAAATGAAGAGGTGGACAGGCAGGATGGAGGGTGGGTGGGCAGGGAGCGGAGGCAATCAGGTCTTATTGCCCCTGACAGGCCTGCACCGTGATGGGCTAGGCGCTGCACTGTTTGTCACCTAACCAACCTCGATCAATCAATCATCTCCCTCAGCCTGAATCACCAATCAATCAGCTCGGCGCTATACCTCTAGCATCCCCCCCCCTCCCCCCCGTCCCCCCGCTTCGCTTTACCTTCTATCTTTGGTTACGACAGCCAATCAAGTGTCACAGCACCCAGTCAGACGCGAATCCACACACCTGGGAATAAACTCCATAACAAGTGAGCCAGTGATGAATTTTCAAGTGCTCACCCTAATTGTATGGAATGCTTTATATTCATGTAATTTTTTCCCCTTTTCTCGACAAATGAATAGTGCAGAGCCAGGTGGGCCAGCTCAGGTAATTACCCCCAATCATGTGGAGCGATGGCAACAGCACCGCGCCAACAGCTCTGGGGTGATGTGATGCTCTCTGGTCGCTGAGTTTACTTCATTTAGTATTTATTCACGTTCTCACGAACCTTTTATACAGAACTCCTGCATGCTTGTGAGGAACAGTATGGAGCATCTCAGAATCTGATTGACAAATTAATTTTATTTATACTTAAAGGAAAATAGAAAATGATTGCTTAGAAATCAAAACAGAATAATTAGCAACTGCCCTCCTGGCGGTTGGTTTCTGTAGATTTACTTCATGTTGCTTTTATATGATAAAATGTGACATGAAAGATAAAACACGTATTTTCCCCAAGTGTTAAAAGTGGTATATTCTCATTCCTGTTGCGAGAGTTTCACGGCTGTTGCACGGATCAGTACCAGAACATTCTAGATGACGAGTGAATCATAAGCAGTAGTCAATAAGTACATCATCTTATGTGGTGTTAGTACTCTTGGGGGGCTAACGGTAGTTTTCGGTAGTTTGAAGTGCTGTTGCTGTTATAGCTGTGAACAACTCAATAAAGGAAGTAAAACACCACGATGAACTCATTATTCACCCCACACACTCATTTCACTGTAATATCCAGTTGCAGGTGAATGACAGAAGCTTGAGATAATTTTAGAGCCGCCTTTTTGCTTCCAATTCACGGTTAGCATAGTTAGCTCTATGTTACCGCCTGCGTCACCTGATGGTGGAATGAAACAAAAGCATGCCGCGGCTTCTTAGCGGTACAATAAATAACGTCTGGCTTGCG
>NC_091749.1:71366234-71438734 GCF_043380555.1 Nothobranchius furzeri
GTTAAAATGTCCCTTTAAGGTGGATTATTCTTCTAGTGAGCAGAAAGAGTGAGGAACATGTTCATGATACACTGTAACCCCGAATAAGTTCACTGAACTCAAAATTTATGAGGAAACTAATTACCTAATAATTTTTAAGTTAACTTATCTAAAAACTATAATTTTGCCATAAGTTAAAAAAAATGACCTGAATAAAATCAAAGCATTTAACTACCCCAAACTATAACTTGGTACTTAAGCAACTTGCAAAGTTTAATTTAACTAAAGTTGCATATTTTATTTTAACTTTATTACATGATTTTACTAACTTAAATATTATAACTTATATGAACTCTAAATGGACCTTTTAAACCCTAACCCAAATTAGTTGTATTTACTTAGAAATGACCATGTGGCAGATCATGACTCACACACCCCTAGATGCTAACAGCCAATGAACGTGGAACACTCAAAGTCAAGTCAAGAGCATCTGGTGTGACCAACCACAGTATTATTAACAATGGGACAGCACAGCCGTACTTTGACCAACCTCCTCACTTACGGGGCCAACACGATACAAAAAGTAACGCCACATCTGCAACACTGAACAAAATAATAACTGAGAACAACAATCATCCACAATAAACATGCATAAACACCCCAAAATAGAGCAAAATAACTGAAAACATGACTACCCACAATGCACTTCCCCCACCAGTTGTTTATTGTTCCTGAAATCCAACAAAATTGCTAGTTTGTGGTTGTTTTTCTTGTAAATCCACAAATACTTAAAATAACATACAAGTGTGTTTATCAGACACACTTTAGGGTTGACGTAAAGATGAATGGAATAATATAGAAACATAGTGTCCTTTATTGATTAATTTAAGTTATGCTTACTTAAAAAAGAAATAGTTCAGTTTAATTAAAACGTTTGAGTTCTATGTACTTAAAACAAGGAAAAGGTTGAACAAGCTCAACACATTTGAGTTCTAAAAACATTTTTTTTAATTATTAGTTTAATCCACTCATTATTTTTGATTGTTTAGAACTTTTGGGTTTACAGTGTAATCTTGGGTAAATTAAAGCTTTAAATCAGCTCTCCAAAAACAAGCTCTAAAAAGCATCCATGCACTCTAAAGAATAAAGGTCTGAATTCTGGATCCAGTTAATAGGAGGAGGGGGGTGCAGTGGACTGATCACTCCCTTCACAACACCAACCCCATGGATTTGCCAGACCCCATAAAGGGGCGCAGGTGTGACCCGAGCATTTAGCGGTTAACTAGTGCAGAGTGAGACCACACGCCGCTGACAGACGGGAGGCTCCCACACGGGACCGGCGGCCGACGCCAAGAAGAAACCAACGGAGGAAACTGTAAACTGCCAGTTTAATTCATTAGGAAGTGTCACTTTATTCCAGGGCAGCCTGAGCAGGCCGATTAAAAAGTGGTAATCAGGATTAATTAGGGGAATATATATGTGAGGATTAGCAGGCCTATCCCAGGCAGCTCTCCCTTCAGTTGTGGATCTCTTTCTGCACATATTCCTGCCCTCCTCCTGGCACTCGTGTTTCACCACAGCACTCAAAGCCTCTCCTTCAACCTCCTTATGACTTCAGTAAAGTCACAAACGTCTTTTAAAGTTGTTTTGCTGCGTTTAGGCCTAAAAATTCAGGCTGACAGATAAAAAAGCTCTTCACCGTGTCGTAAAATGGAATATTCTCATATTTATTGATGGTAAAAATGGGATCGTAAAACTGTACCTCTCAGGATACATCCGAGTCTGCTGCAATGTGCAGAACCGGAGTCCTCAATGCACAAAATGTAAAGTTATTACATCTCATCAGTAACAATAATACATGTTCTCACATTAGAAACCATGCATTTGTTCATTCACATGAAAACAAACCCTTTAAAGCTGCTGCAGTACGCAGCGTTGAACAAATGCATAATGGGAGACTTTCACACTAACAACCCCTCATTGTCAGCACAAATTTCAGTCAGGCCCCTCCCCCTCAGGCCAGATTTATTACAGAAATCCTCCAAACTGCCGCTTTATCACGGTGTTTATATTATTGCTTCAGCATGTTTCAGTTAACATAACCTTGAATGACTGCAGTTCAAGTGCAAGGATGGGCTGTTTTGCTAGCGGTGCAGCCCCATCATTGATGTTAGCAGATGGCGCATGCCCTGCACCCTGGCACAAGCTCAGGCCCAAACCTTTCGTCCCTGCTCGCCTCTCCAGTGCAGACATGGTGGCCCGTAGCAGAGTTAAGCTAAACCCACTTATCAGCTTCATCTGGGTTCAATGAGAAAATGCTTTAATGTTTTGGTTTTATTTTGTTTTATTTTCGTGGGAAACATCTGTGAGCCAATGAGAGATACGGTACAGTTTGACTCACAGGTGGCCTCAACGGGGAATACAATCAAGGTCAAAAGACACGTAAAAATACCTCAAGTGTTGTCCTCTAGACCGAGTTGGAGAGCAAAGTCAGCAGACCACACAGGATGACCCAACAAAACTCTAGCAAAGACGGGTAAAGCTTCAGGAACGAGTAAACCTGTCTGTAACTCAACAGAAGTGAGAGATTTTCCAACATTAAAGAGAGTGTTTTCAAACATTTTTATTACCTGTTATCAATATGAACAACCTCTGTTTGAAGAAATAGCTTTTACGTACTTTAGCCCTTTAAGACCTGCCATAGAACAAGTTCGTCAGAACTGATATTTACATTTTTACATGCTGTGGTGCCATTTGTTGGCGTATTTCAACTTTCTATACATCAATACAACCCTTACATTCTAAACTTTAATTATATAAATGTAAAATGTTCATAGCAACAAAATATTTTACTAAAAAATGCAATAATCTATACAGAAATTGAAAATAATTTTTTGTTTTTACTAGGGCTGGGAATTTAACGCGTTAATTATGATTAGTTAATTAGAAAAAATGACGCGTAAAAAAAATTAACGCATTTAATCGCAACTTGCATTTCAAGCAAGGCGGAACCTTTGTCATTGCACGACTTCCTCATAGACTGAATATCACTGACGCACACAACAATGCACAGCGCTAATGGCTACTAAAACGGAATAAAAACAGAAAGAAGTTGCCTTGCTTTGACTGATGCAGGATTTAGGAAACACGCCCGCCTCTATTCTTAACTATGAAAAACAAACTTCCAGACAACAACGGAGTCCGTGTCGCGGACATTTTTCAGAGATCGTCTCTGCTGCGGCTGCCCGCCCGGTGGCACGGAAACTTTACAAAAGTTGCAGTAAGCTATATTTTTAACATTTACGTAACATCTGTGCAGCGCTGAAAGCACCAGACAGAATAATTCTTTGCACTAACAGTAGTTTATGAAAGTAGTCAGACAAACGAGAGGCACCTGGCTGCCGCTGGGAGAACGCTCCGTGTTCTCACTACTCTGTAAACAATCACAAGCAACACATCTTAAAGTTGAAAACAGAAGTTTAAGTTAAAACAGAAACACTCTAAAAATGTGATTAATTTAGATTAATTAATTACAAAGCCTCCAATTAATTCGATTAAATGTTTTAATCGAGTCACGGCCCTAGTTTTTACACATATTTTTCATTATACAGAAATGCCACAACAGCTTTATCTCTCAAATTTGTCAACGGAAAAAAAGTTTCACACAATCCTTTCAAACAACCACAAATTTATTTAGAGTGCGTCCATAAAATAGTTTCTGAGCTACACTCATCTATATGAACTGTAACAAAAAATGAAAACATAAATAATAATAATCAGCAGGAGTCTAAAATAATAATGTAGAATATTTGTGTCTAATTTTTCAGTAGTATATAGTTTTCCTTTTCTCTCACTAATAATAATAACAATAAAGAATATTGCATGAATTTGTACGTGAGGAAACTGAAAGTGAAACTTAAACATCATCCGGCGCTGTAATGGCATCAACTGCTTGGAGGAGGGAGGATGTACCGTTTGGCGGGTCTGTGATTCATCATAACGTTTGTAGTGGTGTGTGTGTGTGTGTGTCAGAAGTTTGAAGTGGATGTGTGGTGTGTGTAGGATGTGTTTGTCTAAATGTATTATTGCAAAAAAGTACAAGAAAAAGCTGAAAGACTGGGACTACAAAGAACTACAATTCACCGGAAAATGACGTCAAAGCAGGTGATTGGTTTAGTGATGATCATATGACGTTCACGATGACGTGATGACGTTTATTCTAGCGTGTGAAGCCCTGTGAGCTTCCGACCAGAACAATACAGCGTCTGTGTCTGAATGAAAACGCTTTTCTTGTTCGCGCATTTTGGTTGTTTTTTGCTAACTCATTAGCGGAAATACGCAGCGCTCTGGGACGTGTTCGTGTGTGAGATTTAAGTGTAACTCCTCTGGTTTAATATGCAAAAAAAATGTTTGTTCTATCTTATATTGTTTCAGTTTTACAAGTATTTGAACACAGATGTGCAAATGGGAGCGCCGGCGCTCCCGCTGGTCTTAAAGGGTTAACTAACACTTTGGTCATTTAGGGTCGCCAACCAGCATGTTTTACGGGACATCTCCACTACTATCCAATGGACCCTCAGCTCCAGAACCCCTGAACAGGAGGCTTAGGAGTGTGATCCCCCTGGAGTTGGAACACACCTCGTGGTCCCCCTTTTTAAATAGGGGGACCACCATCCCAGTCTGCCAATCCGGTGGAACAGCACCTGATGTCCACGCGATACCGCAGAACCGCGTCAGCCAACATAACCCTACGACATCCGGATCTCCACTATAACTTTAGAAACCTTTACACCTCTTTCTATTTTACATGTCGACATTAATCTTCCACCCTAAACTGCTGCCCAGTTACACAGGAAGTGCTTAACTCTGCCGCTGCTAAAAAATAAAAAATAAAATGTTTACAGAACTTGTAGTTTTTGTTAAAAGCTGCATTAAAAGTTTAGAATGGACTTTTTTGATGCCACAGTGGGGGAATCCACCTGTTACTGCAGCACCAAACACGTCGAAGAATAATTAGAAGAAAAGTAATAACAAAGGTACATGTGTATACACATAGGCAGTAAGCTAGTATTGCAACCTTCGACCACAAAAAAAAAAAAACACAAAAAAATTAAATTAAATTAAAAATACTTGGGTTCCAATACTATGCAGCATTCTGCAAGAGACACAGACTTACAATATGAACCCGATATTGCACGAGTATTGAACACATACTGAGTACTGCATTGGTGGTATTGTGTACCAGGATAATGCCAGAACCAGTTAAACTGAGGAGGTCTACTCTTACTGCAGAGGGGAGGAATGACCTACGGATAGTGTTCTGTTTTACATCTGGGATGTCTCAGTCGGCCCCTGAAGGAGCTGTCCATGGTCTCCACAGTGGAACCAGTGGGTGGGAGGGTTTTTTAAGATGGAGGTCATCTTCCCCAGCAACCTCCTTTCACACGTCTCCTCGACTGTATCCAGTGGGCAGCTCAGAACCGAGCTAGCTTTGTGAACTAGCTTGTTCAGTCTCTTCCTGTCTCGGTCAGAGCTGCCTGCATCCCCAACAGACCACAGCAGAGTGGATAACAGAGCCAACCACAGAGTGATGAAAGGATTTTAACAGCTGGGAATTAACGCTGAAGGACCTCAGCCTCCTCAGGAGTTGGAGGCAGCTTTGGCCCTTCTTACACAGCATCGGTGTTGTTGGAACCATTCATTTTGCTGTTGAGGTGAACACCTAGCTACTTAAAGGTATCCATCACCTCAATGTCTGCTTCCTGGATGTTCACCGATGAGTGTGTGTGGGTGGGGGATGGGGGGGGGGGGGGGGGTCTCTGGAAGTCAGTCACCATTTCCTTTGTCTTACTGGTGTTCAAGTGAAGGTGGATACGCTCAGACCAGTCCACAAGGTCCTCAGACACACAGCTGAGAACGGCCAAGTCATCAGAGAACCTCTGGAGGTTTGCATAATAATGTTGCAAGAACTGCGGTGAAACTTTGGGGAATGGACACGTTATTGCTCTTTGGTCATGGCTGCAGTCACGCTGGACGTAAACAGAGTCTGTTCAGGAAGCTTAATTATAGGAATTATTTATCACTTTCACAGAAACCCACTCAAAGAAAAAGGCAAAATATCCCTTCAATGTTACCAGAACCGAGCTGAGTGGAAAGACCGAGTCAGGCTCTAAACAAGCCAGGAAGTGCGTATTGGATGCAATCAACGGGGATACATTATAAGCAGTTTGGATGTTTCCTCCTCGTCCAACACTTACAAATACAGTTTACTTCCCTGTGCAATTTAACGATTTCTGTGGATCTGAAAACAGGTTTGGGCGAAGCTGAGGACTTAAATAATAGCAGGGGAAGTATCGAACCTCTTCGAAAAAGATCAAATGCAGCTTTCATTAGTTTAGTACAGCGCCAGAGCTCATTGATGACTTGTCAGACAGTCTTCCCTTCAATACGCAGCGAGAGGCTCTAAAAATCATCCTTTCACTGAGCCCTCTCAGCTGTAAATTCAGCCCAGCTCAATAACTCTCTCCCCCTTCTCTAAACCTCCATTATTTCTTACCATGGATTAACCCTGTGCTGCTGATCAAAAGGAAGCTTCTCCCAGGATCTGCTCAGCCCCGGACCTGTCCGTCCATTAGCCACTCATAATGAAATCTTCAGCTTATTATTATGGAAAAATCTATCGTCTGTCCACAGGTGCCATATTTAGTGGGAGAGCATGATCTTCTGGAGGATTAAGGAAATGCTTTAGGGGGGTTTGTGCTGCGCATCAGAGGCAAAGAGGAGGAGGGGGTAGAGATTGCCTCACAACATCAGGGGTCTTCTGCACCTTGTGTAGGGTGAGACTGTTTCCAATTAAGACAGCGCGAGGCACACAAGATCACATCGTCACGCAGCAAACAGAGCTCCGCTTCCCACAGGAATGGGATTGCATCCTTCTTTAGGGAATAACCACTGCCACTGTCCTGCTTACCTGCACTCCTTTAATGCAGACAAAGCCCCAACGAGCAGCAAAAGCAAGAGATACAGATCATATTCAGGCCCCCCACAACCCCGGAGTGACTACGATCCTCACTCATTCCCACAGCATTAGAGCGCCGTTCTGTTTGAAGTGTACTTACAGTAAATATGATGCATACACCAGGGCTAAAAGCTTTACATAAAACTGTCTTCAAGGACCATATTAAGCCATCTTTGTTTACAAGAGACGGGTCGGAGAAAGGAGACAGTTTGGCACAACGGTCGTAAAATGCCGCGCTCCTCACCTCGCCGCCGTGCACGAACACACACAGCAGCGGCTCGCAGCGCGCAGACGGCGCAGACACCAGAATAAATCACCTGGGATGGGAGCGTTTAAGATGGAGTGTCACATTTCTATGTAATAAATAGCAGAGATTGATTTGACCTCGCAGCCATGCGCTGCAGTTTACTCAGACACCAGTTAGGAAAAATGGAAGCTCTGGCTCTCGGGGGATCCTTCAGACGGACACCGGATAGCCTGTTGCGGGTTTGAGGTTGTGGCGATCCGGCCGTGTCAATATGCTCTCGCTATCGGGCGGAGCACCTCTCCTCCAGCTCCCACGGCAAGATCACAGAAACAAAGAGACGCAAGCCCCAAACATCTCCCAGCTGTTATCTCGGCCGTGGTTCAGGAGAGAAGGTCAAAGGGTTTCTCTTACTGTTGCATTATTCACTCGCTCTCAGGTAAGGCCCAACTGGGACTATTGGGAACCAGACAGAGACACAATCAAATGAAAAATGAACACAGTTTGGTTTGAATCATCTTACTTTGGATTGCCGTGTCAATCCCTGTTGAAAAGGACAAGGAATATAATTTTGAATAACCAACCAACAGGACTTTATCTGGTTTCAACTTTAGCTCTGAAGAACACAACTGTGCCACCAGACGTGCTACAGAAGGCAGGTTTCTTTGGTGCGTTCTTACTGTGTTTAGTTTCTAATTCTATTTTTGGTTCTTTTTTAAACACAGAAAAGGTTTTTCTTTACCTTGCTGACGTTTCGTTTGCGGCTGCAAACTTCCTCAGAGCTGACGCACTCGCACTCTCCAGCTCCTCCTGAGAATCCCAAATCCCTCTAGTGAGTCCGAAGTCTGGAAAAAAATAAACAAACTTCTTTTGATAATGAGGAGCAGTGACTAAAGCCGGGTGTACACTGTGCGACTTTTTCACTTTTTTGAGCCGATTTTCCACTCGTGCGAGAATCCACGAGATCGGGGCGAGTTTAGCGCTGAGCGTCGTGTACAGGGGGTTACGAGAGGCGACTAACACCACGTGACCAGCTACCGATCAGCAACAGTGAGCTCACAGGATTTTCTGGCGTGTTTGATATTTTGCTCGTCCCTCGTGAGGGTATCGCACTGTTGAAGCGGCGCTGCGAGCAGCTGCGACCCAAAAAGTATCAGAACCACTCACGGCGCATGCGCAATCATGCATCAACACCGCTCGCCCGCTATTTCCCTAATAACACACGCTGTTCGTTTTTATTTCTACACATTTTTTTTACTCACAAAGATTGTCAAGAAAGCGTGTTTGTCGTGTTCATGTCAAATTAAACTGATCACAAAACACAGATTTACTTTCTTTATTTCGTTTTCCTCATCCAACCCCCATAAATCCCTGTGTGTCCTCCTGCAGCACTCCCGAAGGACAACAGGCAAGACAAAAAAGTCTGACATGTTGTGTAAAAACTATTTTTAGCATATTTTTAGGTCCGACGTGTTGCTGCCAGACGTACAGTGTGAGCACATGACTCGTGAGATCTGCCCTACGAGGAAGTCGTACAGTTTGAGCTGAAGCTGAGTGCTACGATTGGAAAAGTCGCACGGTGTCCGCCCGGCTTAAAGAGGAAGCTCATTTCCGTCTCCTCGTTCTTTCCCTCATGACTCAAAAGCTTGTAATCATAGTAGGGATGCACCGATACGATACTGGTATCGTATCGGTGCCGACATTGATACCAGTATCGTATCGGCACCGATACGATACTGGTATCAATGTCGGCACCGATACAGATACTGATACTGATACCAGTATCGTATCGGCACCGATACGATACTGGTATCAGTATCAGTATCTGTATCGGTGCCGATACAGATACTGATACCAGTATTGGTATCAGTAAAAGTTAACAGATACCAGTAACTGATACCAATGCAGTTGCTTAAAAGTGACTTCACTGTAACTTGTCATTTCTGTTCACCTAATATTTTAGTTTTGTGATCACTTATATTGCTTTTTATCTACCTCAGTCTTTTCCTATTGAACACAGAAGAAAATAAAACCCGTATTCCAATTCATTGCATTTTTTTGTGTAGTAGAAGTATCTGTATCGGTAATCGGTTTATGTTTATGTTTATGTGCTTAGCAGACGCTTTTACCCAAAGCGACTTACAGTTTTTTTTTAACCTATAGGGCGTGTTGTGATCTGTGGGGGAAACTGGAGTAACCGGAGAAAACCCACGCATGCATCTATATCGGTATCGGCGAGTACTCAGATCCAAGTATCGGTATCGTATCGGTTTGGAAAAAGGTGGTATGGTTGCATCCCTAAACCATAGGTGACGGTTGGAACGTAGAAGGAAGGCATTTGACTTAACTCACTATTTGGTCACCACAGACCCAACAAATGCTCGTTTCTCCACCTGATCTTTCGCTCCATCTCTCGCTCATTCAAAACACTTCTCTGCTTAAAACAAAGACGTGTGTGTTTGTGTGTGTGTGTGTGTGTGTGTGTGTGTGGTGACATCACAGGGGGAATCTGTGAATGCTTTTAGGAAATCTGCAAAGGATTCCAGCAGGAGATCCCTGAGGGCGGGAAGAGGGAGACCAGATACCAGCAGGTGTAGATCCTGATTGGAAGCACCTCCAGAGGCCAAATGGATTCTTCCTCTAAAAATCAGTGCATATCTGCAGCCTTAAGCAGGGGGCGGCGTTTACTGGGACATGAGGGAAGGAAATTGCTTGAGACACGAAGCAAAAATATCCGTGCGTGTCTGGCACCCACAAGCACGGAAGCAGGTCCTCGACACAGATTTCCAGGCTCAACAGCGCAGAGGAAGCATGCTGAGTCATCTCATCCTGGCTGTAGCCTCACAGGGAATCCTGAGGAGCTGGTTTGATAACGGAGAGCACGAAAGTGAAAAGGCCCACACGAACACGAGAAAACACACAGAAGCTGCTGCAACATGTGGTGCCCATAAAGCCCACATCCTAGTCTGGGTAATTATATCCCAACAGCCACATGAGGTATCAGTGACGCAACGTGTGGTGACAGCATCCTGAAAAAATGTCAGCCACAGCAAACACCAGCTACCAGATCTGATGACCACAGTGTGCTGCAGGAAACTGAGGCCTAGTCCACACGTAGCGGGGGTTTTTTTTTTAAACGAACATCCGCCCCTCCAAAAACTTGCATCCACACCACCTCGTTTTAAAAACAAACTCTGTCCACACGTACCCGGATAAATACGTTGTTAAGGACATGCCAGACCTGTAGGCGGCAGTACTTCCCCCGTTCTTAACCTCGTCCTTCGTCTGTGGTCTTCCGCAAGGAGCAGTAATTCCGCTTGCAAAAACAAACAAGCAGAAAGCGCTTGGACAATTGATAAAGCGAGCGCAGCTCTGAGGGCATCCATGCTGTCGGCTAGTGTAAACACAGGTCGCACACGTGATGTCAGCATTTTTTTGTGGCGGAAAGTGACGTTGCGGACCTTAAAACTCCGGTTTTGTCCGTCCACACGCAGACACCCAAAACGGAGAAAAGGCAGATCTTCACTTTGGCCGGAGATTTTAAAAAGACCCGTTTTCGTGTGAAAAAACTCCGTTTTCGTGTGGATGACAGGCCAAAACGTAGAAAAATATCTACGTTTTGGCAGATCCCCGGCTACGTGTGGACAGGGCCTAAGAGAGGATCACAAAATCAAATCAAATCACTTTTATTGTCACGTCACATGTGCAGGTACACTGGTACAGTACATGCGAGTGAAATTCTTGTGTGCGAGTTTCACAGCAACAGTTGTGCAAAATACAATAACTTAAAAACAAGCAAAATATAAAAATGGCTAATCTAAGTAATAATAATATATATAGTATGTAAGGTATATACATTCCTAAATGTGTGTGCTAAGTATTTTATTTTTTATTTTTCTACGTGTGTGCATGTGAGTGTGTGTATAATGTGTATATACATATTTAACAAATGAATAAATTCAACAATATGATATCATTTTTATCATTGCAATATCAATGCAGAAAACTCCAGAGTTTTATTCCCGAGGATTTTATCTCTTTATCCCGGAAGGGCAGCTTTGAACAACTTTCTTTTTGAGCGTAATCTGCAGACTGGACTCCCAACGGCGCGCTGGCCGCTGCTGACCAGCCGGCTCGGCCCGAGCTCCTCTGCAGGAATCGAGGGAAACCGGCCAGTGATGAACGATGGCAGCGCAGTCGATGAAAAATCAACCAGGAAGCACAAAGCTCTTAATGCTCGGCCATACTGGCTGCTGACGGAAGCAAATAACATCAGCTTAAGCACTTGCAGAGACCAATCATACGTTTCCACCGGCGACGACGCAGGATCCGGCCTGCAGTAAATTCACTCCCCTGATTAAACAGTAAATTCTGAACGCCTATCAGGGTCCCATTAGGAAGGGGGGCCGCTTTCAAAAACATCATTAATCAAGTGGGGGAGATATGGCGCCAAATATCAGTCATCGATTGTAACTGCTTATGACGGTTTACACGGCTTTCTATCTGCAGGGAGTGCTCGCTGATGTATCAATTACCAGCAGCCCTTACTGCATGCTAATTGTGCATTTTCCTCTCTAGTGCATTTGCACTGATATCTTATGGGCTAATGAAACCAAACAAATCAATAAATATAAATTATACATGCAAAGATGTACTGCTGCAAACATAAAGCCTCTAATTAATTGCACTTGATTAATTTATATACTTTAATTATCTCTCCGAGCTGCAGATGGCATAAATATCTGGACAATCAGCTTATTGCTATGTCAGTCATAAAACGGCAGACACAGTGAAACTATTAGGTGAGGCTAGCTTTGTCACTGGAAAACACACAGTTGCTGACATAAAAAAGCCTTCCCGCTGAATAATTTAAAGAGAGCAAACTGCCAGACAACACGAGGCTTGAAACGAATATAATTTTGTTGTTGGCTTGATGGTGTGCGAGTGTTTGCGGCGTTTCTTTTTCCACGAGCGGAGCAAAACTCTCCTCTCCGTCTTTAGTTATCGTTCTTTATGTCCTTCTACTAAATTGTTTGGCCCGGAACCTTCAGACCATATCTCTGCAGAAAAATCAGCAGAGTCATTATGGGCAAAACTCTGCTGGCGCTCAAATTTACGACGCAACATCTTCACATAGACCCACGCCTTCATGCTGTTTAGTTTTATTTAATAACACCAGCTCTCAAATGCTTTATAATTTCCACGGAAGAGCCGTTGGTGCACCATGAGTTATTGGTGCTTCTGTTTAAGGCCTTTAGCAGAATGGCTAATGTGCTTTGGTGATCTTCTTTATTTAAATTACAGTGCAGTTATAAGCTTCAGGTCAGAGCGGATGGATATTTCTTCTATTGTTAAATGTGTCACCCTGTAAAAGTCATTAAAGACCAAGTTCACTTCTTTTTTCAACACGTTTGCAGTGGTCCAGAATATAACTGAGCACCTTGTGAGTGTGTAAAAGCTCCCTTGCTCCTGTTGCAGGAAGTAGAAGTGTGCCAGATGAGCGGCTGAGCAGAAGCAGGATCGGGAGTCTTATTTTTCTGATATTTGAACATCTTCCCTCTGATTGGTTAAGAGCAACTGCAATGTTGATGTTGTATCTTCACAAACAGCTTTCTGGAACTGTGCTGCTCTGGGTGGCTGCATGTTGGAGTAGCTCTGTTGACTATATGTAAGTTTTGCCTTTTCTTGGCATTTTTTCTTCTGGTTTCTCAAGAAAAACTGTATTTTTTTGGACACGTTACTTTTCTGTTTCTGATGCTGTGAAGCTTGGAGGATTTTTACTGCTATCTTTTTAGCGTTTTTCACTTTTGTTATGATGCTTAACCATGGCAACAAGCTGGTTTACAATCGGGAGCAGCTGATTAACATTGGGAAGGCTGAAATAATACCTCAACTGAAGCCACAAATCCCAAATGAGCTAAAACGCAAGAAGCGTGGGTGCAGAGCGGGAGCAAAACGGAGACAGAGAAAGAGGAAATTCAAACCATCTCCTCCATCGATCATAATGGGCAATGTGAGATCACTGGCCAACAAGATGGAGGAACTCCAAGCCCTTTCAAGGACTCAGCCAGAGTTTCGGCAGTTTCGGAACCGCTGGAGGAGAAAATGCAAAGAAGGATTCTCCAGAGAATCAAGAAAATGATGGACAACCCTGAGCGTTCTCTTCACAAGACTGTCCGACAACGGAAGAACCTATTTTTTTAAAGTGAAACAATTTTTCTCTAATGATAAATGACCCACACCTGAATAGCACCTTTCAGAGTGAGAGGACTCCAAAGCACTTTACAGTAAAGTGTATCACTCATCCATTCACAAGCTGGTGGTGATGAGCTACGATGTAGCCACAGCTGCCCTGGGACAGAGGCGAGGCTGCCGAGCACTGGCGCCACTGGTCCCTCCGACCACCACCAGCAGGCAAGGGGGTTAAGTGTCTTGCCCAAGGGCACAACAGCAGCACTATCAAACCTGCAACCTTCCGATGACTGGACATCTCACAACCTCCTGAGTTACTGCTGCGCCATGATGATGATAACGATAATACAACAGCTATATAATAGTTAGTTTCATTTTATTATGTTAATCTAACCTTATGACTGTAATGAATAATTAAAATTGGCCCTTTCCACTTGTGGATGCTCCACCAGGGGGCAGTTGAAGTGTAGAAAACTGGATATGCAGGTTTCTGAAATGTCAGAAACGGTTCAACGAGAATTTAAATAATCAACAAGAAGTGATATAAAAACGGACAAAACTGGAAAGAAGGAGAAAACTACAAAAAAAAAGCTGGTAAAAATACACCTGGAACAAAAGGGACCGTATATTTTCTACATTTAGCTTAGTCTGTCTATGCTTTTTGTCAGCTAAGTAAATTTTTCTACCTTTCTTTATTTAAACTGACAGCATTAACATACGCTGCCCCTTTTTTCCTTCCAACGCCATTTACAACCCTAAACTCTCTTTCTCTAAACTAAGGCCATGCAGAATGCATGCATGTGGTTATTTATAACTTCTTCACGGAATAAACATTCCAGATGTCCCAAATCCTCTTAAAACTGTTATTTTTGTGAAGAATGCATAACTTTTCTCACTGCAGCCATGTGAAACTGTGCTGTTGTGCTACTGTAATGGAGTTAAACAAGCAAAAAGCTAACAGTGAAGAGAAGTCGCATGAGTGCACCGGGGTGGGTGGTGGGTGGGTGGAGGGGGTGGGGGGGTGGGATCTGGGGGGTTGAGGCTTCTGGGAGTTTTCATCTTGATGCTGCTAATGAGGGTGTTTTTAGTATAATTGCCCCAACAGGGTGCTTGGCAGTATAATTACCAGACAGACATTACAAAGGAGCATTAGTGCGTCCAGGTACGGTAAATATGTCGAGAAGCTGGGTGACGGGGGTGCCGGCTCTGTTTCTGAAGCTAAGGTTTTTTTTCCCCCTCCACAAACAGGAAAGCTGCTGCTTTGATGCGTAACATAAAAACCAGGAAATAATCGGACCCTTTGTTAAAAATCCTAATTCTAAAAAAACAACAATTGTTGTGTCTGAATATTTAAAAAGATTTGGTTCCAGAAGTGTGGCGGAACCAAAAAAAAACAAAACCCCAAAAAACCAAGATGAAACACAGACGAGCCGGAGAAAAGACTTTAATCAGAGGTTTTTTCACATACGTTGGTGAGTTTACGTCATAGAAGTGAAGTACAAAGCAGAAAATCAGCCTTTCTGTTGGTCGTCAGTGTTGGGATGAAGTTAAATAAGAGCTGCAACGCCTGAAGAAAATGACCTTTTCCCAAAAGTAAAATTAACAAAAAGCTCAACAGAAAATATGTTTTTGTTCAGCCGAGTTTCTCGTTGATGCCACGGAGGTTTGGTGGCGATAGAAGAGCAAACCAAAACATTAGTGAGGATGTCGAGAATGACACTGATCTTGTTCATGCGGCACGTTCTGTGAAAAGTTTAAAACTTCTGATAAACAACAACATTGATGAATCGTGGAGCGAATACTTCTTGGTACCATTTAATCACAAAGAGTCTCAATTCAGCCACCAACTTCTTTAATGAAAACCCGATCAAAGCACTCATTCGTTCATTTTTTCCAGCACATCTGCAGAGGTTTCTAGCATAAATGATGTGAAAAGCTCCGTGGGAAAAAAAGCTCTGGCGCTCCAGTTTCAGGAAGTACAAGTGAGCCAGAGCAGAGGGGAGGAGAACACGGCAGGATCTGGAGTCCTATCTCCTGATATTTGATCATCTCTCCTCTGATTGGCTAACAGCAACACGACTCTACCACTGACTCTGTTTGTTCTGCAACGTTGATGTTTCATCTCCACAAACAACACAAGCCTGGAGGAGTTCTGCTGTGTGGTGGAGTTGCTAATGCTAACGGTTAGCTTCTACTAGCTGAGACGTTCTCTGCCGTTTCCTGGACTAAACCAACAACAGCCTTCCTGCTGTGAGCCAAGATGGGTGAGTCCATGAATGTTAGTGACAGGGTGACGTAGATCTGTCGGGCTTTTCTGATCCTAGAGTTTCACCGTCTGTTTTCTATCAGAAGCTGATGCAGGAGGTAGTCTCCTACACCTATTTTCATGTTCAGCCTGCATGAAAAACTCAGAGTGACCCGTTAGAATCAGAAATAATCATTAAAAATTGGTTTCTTACTGAACTTTGTCTTAAAAGCTGATTCCAGACTCGGGTGTTGGTGAAAAACTTCCAGCACTTCCAGGGAAACATGTTCACACACTTTTTACAACGAGGTAACTCTGTTAAAATAACTTTTGCCTTTTTTAAACTCGAGCATCAGGTCGTTCGTTGTTAGGTCCCGTCACATTTTGAAGAGCGCAAATTCCTTCCCAGTCAGGGGCGGATTTAGCAATTTGGGGGCCCAAGGCAAGCAAAGACATGAGGCCCTCCACAGCTGTTGTTCTGATTTTTATTTTTTTTATTCTTACTACAAAAAGGTTGTAAAACTTCTTCACTGGTCCAGTCTGGCACTGATGTCAAGAATCTCTGGAACTGCATCTGAATGGAAAAAGAATGTGTTTAATAAATGTATTTAGCATGAAATCATTTGATTTGTACAAAAATAATGCTATTCATGTTTGTATTGATTTATTGCCCACCCACTTATTCTCTTCGTTTTCATTTTTTCTGGTAAAACACCGCTATCTCGTGCCTTAGTTGGTCTGCTTTCACTAAAGGAAGCAATAAAACATAAGACAAAATGGTTAAATATGGAGATACAGAAAACAAAATACATAACCATGTCAAAGTTACCATTTTCTACCTTTGCTTTTATTTTCCTTCTCTCTCTCTTCTTCTTGCCTGAATGCTTTGTTTCTTTCTCTCCTCCTCTGCTCCTTTAATCATCTTGTTTCTCCCCTTTCCCTGTTTCTTGAGCTTTGTAGTTTGTTTCTTCTCTTCTCCTCCTCCTCCTCCTCCTCCTCTGCTCCTCTCCTCCTGCATCACCGCAACTTGAGCTTCCAGCAACAGACTCCTCCACTTCGCTAAAAGCGTTAGCATTGCTAGCTCTAATGCTAGCGGCAGCTTGTTTATTTGCTGCATTAAATTTGCGACTTTCATTAGTGTTACTCTGCTGTAGCACCGTAAAAATATCTGTGACCGTTGGCAGGGTTGACACAAACTTTTTGCTTTCTTCCTGCTTCTTACGTTTTTCAGACCCACTTGGATAACTTTGCTTCATTTTCTTCTCAGACAACAAACGTCCTCTTCGCTTCCGCAGCTCTGCTGATACGTAACACGTTGTGGATGGAATAGTCCGTGGTAGCTGGGCAACGGGGGACATTGAAACACTCACAGAAAGCAGTCTCATGCCAATTCATTACAATGCTTTTTACAATGACAGGGTTCACTCGTTTCAGAGCGAAAAATACCTTGAAAATAATCGTCAAGTGTTCGTCATGGGACCCTTAAAGTTTTTGAGGCCCAAGGCAATCGCCTACCTTTGCCTAATGGTAACGCTGCCTCTGTTCCCAGTTCATCTCCTTGTGACGCGCGACGATCCAGCTGCAGTTTTCCACTGAAGATCCCAACTTCCTCCAGGAAAACACAACTACAGTAAATCAACCGGATTCAGGGTGAAGACGTTTCTGGACCTTGTGGCTCCTTTATCTCCTCTCTCCCCCTCGTAGAGACCTTTAATCATCCCGATATGATTTAGTCACTTTTAAACAATAATGATCACAGGAAGGACCGCCATTTGGGACAAGGTGATCAATCAGAGGCTCGTTCAGCTTTAATTCATGTAGATGCACACCTAATACTCATTACAAAGATGCAATTTCCAGCCAGTCAACATAGATTAATGAGGATCCGTCTCTCCCAGCGTTTTTATTTATTTATTTTTGGTGCTGTGCCCCCAGCAGGATAGATGGCTTTCATACAGACCGCAGAGTTCCTCGGGCTCATTTGTTTGATAGACATGCTTATGACAAACAGGCGGGCTGACAGCGCATTCACGAGACGGCGATCAACGTGACACCCAGCGCAGGTCTGCTTCGGTCATTTTGTTGCTCGCCGCGACACGAGCAGCGACGTGTTGAGTCCAAAATGTCTTGAAGAGCAGAAATTAATCTGCAACTTTTGCTCCTTTATTTGTCCTCCTTGTTACCTGCAGCACGACGCAGACTTTATTATAAAGGATTTAAAGCACATGTGAAATAAAACATTATTTAAAGGTGTGGAACACCGAAAACCCATTTTTAATGGTTGTTTCTGATTCTAACGGGTCACTCTGAGTGTTTCATGCAGGCTGAACATGAAAATAGTCTCCTACACCTATCTCCTGCAGTAGCTTCTGATAGAAAACAGACGGTGAAACTCTAGGATTAGAAAATCCTGACAGATCTACGTCACGCTGTCACTTAACATTCATGGACTCACCTGTCTTGACTCATGACGGGGGAGGATGTTGTTGGTTTAGCGTCCAGGAAACAGCAGAGAACGTCTCAGCTAGCAGAAGCTAACTGTTAGCATTAGCAACTCCACCACACAGCAGAACTCCTCCTGGCTTGTGTTATTTGTAGAGATGTAACATCAATGATGCAGAGCAAAGTGGTAGAGCCATGCTGCTGTTAGCCAATCAGAGGTGAGATGTTCAATTATCAGGAAGTAAGAGTCCAAATCCTGCCGTCTGACGCTCAGCTGTGATGTGGCTCGCTTCTAGTTCCTGAAACAGGCGCACCGGTGCTGCCCACCCCCCACCCCCCCCCCCCACCCCCCCAGAGTGCAACTCGAAAAGCCTTTCGTTTAAAGAAAAAATAAAGAACTTTATTGATTTAAATGTTGCACAATTTGATGAAAAAAGTCTGTTTGTGGAAACAGTTTGCTCTTTATTAATTTTATTTAGAAGTAAATATATTTTTAAATAACAACATAAACAGATTAATAGATATTATTTTAAATTATTTTAGATAGAAATTATTTTAACAGCACATTTAGTTGTAAATAAATAAATCACGTTCTCACACAAATAAAGAAAACATGTTTAATAAATTAGACAAAGTGAAAAAAAATCAAAGATTTAAACTGATTTCTTTTTTTTTTCAGCTACAACGTTCTCGCTCTGCCTCTGCTCTCCCTGAACAGACGCTTGTTGGGTAAAGTGTGGCGGTGGCTCTGATTTCCCTTCTTAGCCGACACATCACGGCTCTGGAGGAGGTGGGCTTCGGATGGCGGGGATTCCTGCTGGAGCTCCAGGTGGTTGGAGTTACCTGCACGGCTCCGGGCTTCAGCTCCGGCTCTGGGTCGGGCCAGAATCCTGGCCGGTGGCCCTGCCTTTCCTCTCCCGCGTCTCCGTCTCCCTTAGCCTGCATTAATGGGGTTTGGAGCTGCAATCCCCCCTCGTGGTGCACGCTCACGCCCCGCCACCAGCCGTAAAACACAAAGAAAGTATGTTCAGTGCAACAATCATGATAATTGCTGCAGAGCACTCGTCTGAAGGAATACGCAAATCTGATTAAGGGCCCCTCTGCATGATCAAATATTAATCTGCTGTGCCTTTGCTTTGACCTGCTGCAACATAAGAACTTCTTATGTTCTTATGCATTAACAGATTTGCACAGGCTGAACTCATAGCATCTAATAATATTAGACGTGCACTTCTAGGAGCCGAATCCACTTAGAATAAAACTAAATAAAAATAGCAAGGATAATTATCAGCCTAAGCTCGATGACAACTCAATTATCCTAAAGCACTATTGACAGTAAACACCTCCGAGTCAAAATTCTCTGCACCACCTGTTGGACTGAGCGATCCTCACAGGCTGTCGGACAACTTCTGCTTAGATTTCCGCACAAAGCCAACCTGGAAAGCAGAACCAGGAATGTTTTAAATTCATGTATTCACTTAAAAAATGTGAAAAGCTGAAAGTGGAGGTAAATAAACGGAAATAAAGGTATAAGGTGTAGAAATTACAGTGAATTCATTATTCAGTATTCATTATTATTATTTGTTTATGCATCAAATCATAAAAACAAACTCTTTCTGTTTCACGAGCCTGAACACGATTCTGATTTCACGTTTTCCGGTCACCTCAGCATCGCTCGGTGGTCCCAAACCGACGACGACGACCACTGGACTCCTCAGATTCAGGTCCCCAGCCGGCAGTCAGAGGCAGAATAAATAAGATGGCCGTGAACCAGACAGCAACTGGCCGTTTAAAGGAGATTAGAACGATATTAAATCAACACACATTCCCAGTATTTAAAGCCACAAAACAGCTTGCGAGAATCATTGGATTATGAATCTGGATTACATCTCTGGGATCTCAATCCAGAGCGTCTGCGGGGGCGGGAAGAATCTAATCTACTTACAAAACATATTTAACCTCGTATGATTTGTGGATAAAATAGGGCTTATTCCCAGGTCAAAGCTTAATTCTGAGCATATTGTTCCCCGTGCCGGCCCGCTGCTTCGTCTGCTGGTGGGACTGGGAGACGAGCTGCGTGCGACGGCTGAGGAATGCACAAACCAGTTAATGCAAACCACAGGATATTCTAAATGACATTAATATGTACACGGTTCAGACATGTTCGCAGTAACCCGCAGCAGCAGACATGACGGGAACTCTCGGTTGGAGATTCCTGGGAATTTCTGATCAGTTTAGTTTTTGATCAAGGAGAAAACTTCCCGGCAAAGAAAGTAAAAACTCTGAACGCGACTCAAACGGTCGTGTTTTTGATCATTTTACAGCATCTGCAAGCGAGAAACTGAGATTTTGTTTATATGTAAACAAATATCAGTGGCATCGTTTTTAAAGGAGTTTGTTAAATTTTGTCTGAACGTTTGAGTTTCCAAACACAACCGCGTGTTTAATTTTAGAGGCAGTTCTGCGAAACAAGAAGAGCGCTTGTGAGAACCGTCCCTGTTGACTAATATCAGATTAACCCAAATGCTCCCAACCCAAATAAAAACACGCAAACAGCGAGAAAGAAACGCAAAGAAGCGCCACATCCTGGCACGTCTGCGGGGATAAAAATACTTCATCTGACATTTCTAACCGTTTCAGAGCAGCAAACAGCTGCAGGGGAGAGGCTGGAGGAAACGCTTCTGCTGGAAGAACGGATCAGAGGAGATTCAGGCGCTGCAGGAGCGCGTGCGTCCAGACAGACACAAGGAGTGCTCGACTACTCATGTACTTCATGTATTTATTATCATCATCAGTATTATTGTTGTTGTTTTGTAATAATAATAATAATATTCACAATTATGATGATGATGATATTATGGCTGCAGGGTTGTGGCATGAAAGACTTGATAAATTAGCACATTTACAGAAAAACCGTCTTCTGAGGACAAAACTTTAAATATTTGCAGCAAAAACAAAACAAAACTAAAAAGCACAAATAATCTTGAGTCAGATTTCTTTAAGCTGACTTCACAGATGAATGCCGGAGCATCTAACCCGGAGCAAACCGTTTGTCAAAACACTCAAAGAAAATAGGAAAAATCCTAAATCTGGTTTAAATTTCCAGAGTTGTCGACCTTCCGTAGTTTTTCTACACTTTATAATACGTGTCCCTTTATTAACATTACTTAGTGCTTTATTAAGCCATTAACGTCCCCGCTATTATTAACTATTAAAAGTCCTTAAGGTTAGGACAAACGGCCGTGTGTGTGTGTGTGTGTGTGTGTGTGGGCGGGGGGGGGGGGGGGGGGGGGGTTCTGTGTAGTAATGCATTACTTAATAACATTAATATGAAACAGTTGTTCATTGTTTATTTATTGTTTATTAATGCTTAACAACACAATAAGTGACGTTAGTAAATGGGACCCTTGTTGTAAAGTGTTACGTCTTCTTTTTTAACGTGGCACAAAGAGTTTGAGGGGTGATAGAATGTTTTTGTAGAATTAAAATAACTTTAAGTGATGCTGCTGATGTGAAACTAATTATTAAGTGAATGAATCGATAAATGATCAGTTTTCTTCCAAAGGTCAAAATTCAACCCTGAAACACTAAAAATGGGCTGTTTGTGTCAATGCCACTTTTTGCTTTGAGTCTTAAAACCTGTGGTGTTGGGACAGTGCTCGTCCACGTGCACGGCTGCTTGCTCGTCTGCGTGCACGGCTGCATGCTCGTCCACGTGCACGGCTGCATGCTCGTCTGCGTGCACGGCTGCATGCTCGTCCACGTGCACGGCTGCTTGCTCGTCCGCGTGCACGGCTGCTTGCTCGTCTGCGTGCACGGCTGCATGCTCGTCTGTGTGCACGGCTGCATGCTCGTCTGCGTGCACGGCTGCATGCTCGTCTGCGTGCACGGCTGCATGCTCGTCTGCGTGCACGGCTGCATGCTCGTCTACGTGCACGGCTGCATGCTCGTCTACGTGCACGGCTGCATGCACAGCTGAAGCAATCAGAAGTCCTTCCTGGACACTCGAGGGAAGAGTGACGCTCGGAGGCCCTTCCTGAAGCTTGTGTGTGAACAGAAGAGCGCCTCTCTGCTCTTTACGGACGTCTCTTCTTCTGTCCTCCGACACGATTGGATTAGAGTGGCACCCCCATAATTCCAAACAGTCCCCAATGACTTAACGTGCTGCTGGAATTTGATCCATGCAGTTTGGAGCCTCACGACGTGCAACTCATGACTTTATGTTTAAAATTTTCTGATTAACTCATTGGGCAAAATTAACAAGCATTTGTTTATGCATCATGACATTTAAAGAGTTAGTTGTGTTTGCCAGGAAAAATGGCCGTGGAGAGACTCGGATTAGGAATGAAAATGTGCTCTAACGTTTCTTTTCTTGGTGTGAATTAAATTGTGTTTTAAGGCAAATAAAAAATGGACATTTTAAAATGTCTTTGTTTTTGGGTGTAAAAGCCTTCATAAGTAACTGCATACCATCATTGTTTAAATTAAAATTAAAACATTTAAAAAAAAAGGATCTAAATTTTAAGTAAAAAAAATTAAAATAAATGCTGGAGTTTAGAATTTTTATGAGTTCATGTAAGTTTCAGGAAGTTCATTTTAAATTTTGTTTTGCTAAACGTTAAATTTATATTTTTTATTTCGATAATTAAATGTTTTAACTTTGCAATTTTGTGATTTTTGTGAATTTAATTTTAAAACTTACAAAAAATCAGCACAAACATTTTTGCTCAGCATAAAAATCCTCATAGATCTAATAGATCTAATGTTTGTGGATATAAAAATCTACCTGTTACAAAAGGAAAAAGCTAAAATTAAACTGATTGTTTGACATTGCAGCATCATTATCTTTTTAATTTCACATCTTGTTATTTTCTGGAGGTGTGCTGCTGCCACAAGCGCTTTTGGTTTATTTCCAGCTTGGTGCACATGAAGCCCATGCAGGTGCGCGCAGCCCACCGTGGGGTATCAGGTATCCCCCTCAGCCGGGGCCTCTCCCATTTGTCATGGTGAATGAGTGGTCTGCCTGACTGCACTTTCTCATTCCATTTCCTCCCGGGCCGCGCCGAGGCCATGCCACCCACTGTACGCCGTCATCTCTAACCCCCTCTTCCATTCACGTGAAGAGCGGCCAATAACGCCTTCTCACATTCCTGCCTTTCAATAGCTAACACGCCACGGTCTCCCACCTCAGAGCCCACTGTAAACACACACACACACACACACACACACACACACACACACACACACACACACACACACACACACACACACACACACACACACACACACACACACACCTTCCCTAACATCATGATGGTCTGTTAATGATGAGGTACCCATGAAAGAGATTTTAATTAAGTTCATTAAAACATAATAATAATAATAATAATAATATTAATAATAATAATGATAATAATGATAATAATAATAATAATAATAATAATAATAATAATAATAATAATAATAATAATAATAATAATAAAATTAATACTTCAGTTAGAAACAACCTCCAAGCAGATGCTCCTGAGTTTAATTATTAACCTCCTCTCCTCTCCTCTCCTCTCCTCTCCTCTCCTCTCCTCTCCTCTCCTCTCCGGTCACTTTAAAGAATAAAAGATGTCCTTACCTACGTCCATAGTGCCTCCCTTCCACACTAAGCTGTGCTCTTTGGCCTAACAGCAGAAGCCCAACACTGAGCCCACCGGTTCCCTGACTGTGATTAAAGGAGGCAGCAGACCGTCTGATTCCTCTCAACAAGATGCAAAAAAAGGAATTGGATTTTAGGAAGTCAAACAGCTGTTCCTTATCCTCTAAGAATGCAGCAATTAAAATATATGATTAGAGATTGTGCAAACAAAAAGGCCAGCATGCAGGAACTTAGTTCAGATCATTTTAAAAATGTTATTATTGGTTTTTGTTTGTTGGTAGAAGGCCAGCTGAGCAAATGGTGTCCCTCTCAGCTGTACAGAGGCTGCAGCGCCATCTGCTGGCAACAAGAAAAGACAGAAAAGTTTGGACAGAAGGAAGAGAAGTAATTTTAATGTCTTTTTGGAGCTTTGTGGCTGAAATAAAAGCATGATACAAGAATAAATCAGCTGAGGATCAGGAGGTAAAAGTTCACCGAGGCCTCTCTACCTGACATCACATCCTACCAGACACATAAACAACCTTGTTTCCTTTTTCTGCCATCGTTTCCTTCAGAGGATCCTTCAGACAACTAATAATGACTTAATCAGGCTGATTACACATTCATCACTGAGCTTTGGTCTTTTTCTCTTTTTTTTCTCTACGTTGACGAAGAAGTTGAGACGTGTGTTTTACTTGGGAAATGAAAGATTTTGTGACCTCTTCCTTTTGCCCTCTCGATGGAAACCGAGGTGTTCCAGCTGAGAAAACAGTGGAGCTGCAGAGTGGACAGGTAATAACTGGCCCCACCTTCCCCACTGCTGACCAGTGGCACACACACACACACACACACACACACACACACACACACACACACACACACACACACTTAAAATGTCCAGAAACTGAATTAAAATGTGCCAAATTTAAAAATTACAAACACTTTAAAGGGTAAAAATGACAAAATAAATGTGCACAGCATAAAATAAGAAAAAGTAAAAATAACACAAGAAATATGTTTTAATCACTAAAGATTTTATTTAACATTTATGCCCTGACGCTAAGTTTTCTCCTTGAGTTCATTAAAACGTTTGAGCCAGGAGGCGTTTCTGCCTCGCACGGAAACATCCTGCTGTCTTCAGCAAGCCTCCCACACCGCAGTCACAGAACAGACCCACGACGTTTTATTTTAGCAACAACATTTTAAATGTTCTGGTTAGGGTTAGAGGTAAAATCTTTGTGACCATCTGTCCGGAGGAATTCAGGCACCAGGAACAAGATGCAAAGCAAACTCAAACAACATATATAAGACAGAATATTAAAAAAAACACCTAAAATGACCCAAAAACCTCTGGACTAAAACCGCCTCAGCTTCGGTTTGATGATGAAAAGTCTGTTTGGGTTTTTCAGCACAAACTAAATCAGCTTTTTTACCGTCAGAGCTCAACAATAATTAGTAAAGTAACCAAAACCAGCTAAAGCATCTGCCTGCAGGTGGAAATTACGTCTTGATGCAGAGCGATTGGCTGAGTCTGATCCAGGTCTATTGAATCCCGAACCTCTCAGCCGTCCTCCATGACCAGTCAGCACTAATGCACCCATATCGTGTCTATAAGTGTGAATTGATTTATATCGGTGCAAGGCATCGGGGGAGCGCCATTGGAACCCGATACCAATTATTTATGTTTGTTTCTGAGGAAATAGATGCTCAGTTCATCAGATCAATGTGGTCATGAAAGGTCAGAGCGAACGTTTCAGCCACGCCGCGGCTCACCTGCAAGGACCTCGCCTTCTCCTGGCTGGAGCCGAGATGCACTGGAGATGGACCTGGGGGGGTGGTGGTTCACTGAGCTGCTGATGCAAAGCAATCAGATTTAATCTGATTTAGTCAGTTCATCTAGAAAGGGTCCAGTAACAATAAAGTTATCTCACTAAAGTTAAAAAATCTAAAAAAAAAAGGTCCAAATCGGTCAGAGACAATCACATCAGGTGGAAAAATAACATCCAGATTGAATTCCTCATCAATCAAACAGAAGTGAGTATGTGTACATGTTTGAGACTCTTATTTTGAAGGATTAAAGGAAGTTCTGAGTATCTCTGACAAATGAGATAATAATCCAACACATTCTCACTCCCAGCGCGTCAAAAACAAACGCTTGGTCAGCCACCCTCCACGTCAGACCCCTGACGCCAAAAGTGCCCTTTTTCGTTACTTATGTGCGAAAAGGGGTTTTTCCCTTTTCTGACTGCAGATCCCAACGCAGCGTTACACTGATGTGATGGGACGTCCGCAGCCAGGACACCAAACAAGCTCGTTGTACCTCACCCTAACCTTATCCTCTTATTTAACCTTCCCCTCACCCCTATCCTAACCTTAACCATCTTGCTAGCTAACACGTTAGTGATGTGTTGGTCGCTCTATGAAGTGAACGGCGGGAGCCGCCTCGTCATTGGTCGGGTTTGGACCGAGCCAACGCGAGGGGGAGGTTTCAACTACCACGGTGGAGGTTAAAAGTAGAGGGTATGTGTAACCTCCCCCTCGCCAGATGGTATGTTCTAACGTTCCCCTTGGGCGGCAAATACGAAAATTCACAGAATGCATGTGAAACAAACGCTTGATCACAGTGAGAGTAACGTTTTAGGTAGCAAGAGGGTTAAGGCTAGGATGAGGGGAAGGTTATAAATAGTGAAACGTTAAAGTTTAGGTGCGGTTAAATGAGCTGGTTCGGTGCCGCATCGGCGGATATCCCATCAAGTCAGTTTTACGCTGCATTGGGATCTGCAGTCAGAAAAGGGAAAAAACCCTTTTCGCACATAAGTGACGAAAAAAGGCACTTTTGGGGTCAGGGTCTGACGCGGAGCTGAAGCCCCGGATCTTTCACGATAAGCCCCGGATCTAAATCGCCGTAGTAACATGCAGTACCAAAGTCCAACAGAGAGAGCGCAGCTGGCAGTAGTTTGTAAAGTCCCATTTAGTCTCCGCATTTGAGCGGTGAGCTGCAGACACGCCGCGCTCGGGAACTATTTGGTGGTTTAAACCCCCAATCCAACCCCTTAATGCTGGGTCCCATTTTTCTCAAAATCTATGGTATAACCCGACCAGGAGTCGAACCCCTGATCTCCCGATCTCAGGGCGGACACTCTACCACTAGGCTACTCAATCGGTATACAGCCTGCCTGAGCCTCCACCACTGAAGAAAAGCCCTTCAGCAGCCGGCTTCTTCTACAGTTTCTGTCTGAAACGCATGAGTGAAGATGGACATAAGGACGTTTTTTAGACCAAAAGTACCGCGACAGAACCCCAGCTCTGATGAGACTGGTGTTGACTCAGGTTTGTGGGTCTTATTTGAAAATATTTGTTGTGCTGCTGGTTTGCCTAAAGTTAGCTTACTATCAGGTAAAGTTGTTGGAGAAAGAAGGGAATATTTACTATCATCTCACACTAAACACTAACAGGAACAATACTCTGCCCTGAATATGCTGAATATGTAGCTTCAGATTAAACATTATGTGGTACAAGATATATATATATATGATGTTGACATGTGCGTGCGCGCGTGTGCGCGTGTGTGTTAAGCCCCGGATCTTCTTCAGTCCTAAATCCGCCCCTGGTTGTAACAATCAGAATAAAAACAGTCGTGTTCTGCAGCACAGTGGAGTTTTACCTCTCTCATCCATGAAGTAGTTTCACTTCTTCTCAACTTTATTCTGGACGTCATCCTGATTTCTTTTCTTCCTATTTTGCTAAATCCAGTAAATCAAACAGGTCTGCAGCTGTTGGACGGACCAAACACGCACGCAGGAACTTAAACGAACTAAATGGATAAATAATGGCCGATAAAATGTAGGACTGGCAGAAGAAGACAAAAGTAACAGCGGGATCTTTAATCCAGCGTTCTAAAACTAAAACTTACATCCTTGTTTTCATGTTATTTAGGTGACGTAAAAAGGTGCTTTCTAAACTAAATGTGTTATTCTGAGCCAAGGATCTGATGCTAACTGGCCCTGGCTGCAGCTTCTCCCCACAGGAGCAGATCTATGGATATTCATATCAGATTACCGACCACATTAACGACCTGAACGCCGAACGCAGCACCGGGCCAGCCTGCAACCAGCTACAGATCGCCGCTTTCCTTCTTCCTCCCGCTTCACCGCGCTCGTCTCCCGGGACCTTTTGAATCCATATTAATTTCCGCCCTGGCAGTTACGTTGGACGGGGTATGAACTGTGCTGTTTCACTTTTAATCTCCCAGTAATTTAGTAAAGTGTAAACAAATTATGCAGCCGTATTAATGTAATTGGTTCTCAGGGATGTTCACGAGAGGAAAACAATCAATGCGTTTGCAGAGGATGCAGTAAATTGCATCGGGTTATTATAATCACGTGTCAAGTGCTGATTATGTTATGAAAGCACGAAGGAGACGGCCGACGCGGGTCGATACGACCTATAGCTTCATAAAATCTACAACTCCCAATTCATTAACGTGAAAGGAGTCGGCTGTCTCCATTTCCTCTCCTTTATCCCTGCTTGACTGGCAACTTCCTGTGAAGGACTGCCCGGAGCCTCGTAAAGTCAAATATAATACAATTAAACAGAGTTTGTGATATTTAAAACTCTTGTAAAGAAGTCTGTCTACGACTCAGCGCTGCTGAGCTGTCCACGGCGCCCCAGATCACTCAGGCGTCCGCTGAAGTGATTCAGTTCCATGACCCTAACCCGTTCATCCGTTCACTCAGGTTAACGCTCTGTAAGGAGGGTGGCCATGTTTAATGACCTGATCTGCTGCCTAAACCAGATATGATTTAAATAAAACTGGAAACTATGTTGAAGAAGAATAAAAGTGGGCAACAAAGTAAACATTTATAAAAGTAAAACAAATAAATATGCAAAAAAATAATAATAAACAGATGGTGAAACTCTTGGATTAGAAAATCCTGACGGATCTACGTCACCCTGTCACTGAACATTCATGGACTCACCCATCTGGACACACAACGAGGAAGGCTGTTGTTGGTTTAGCATCCAGGAACCAACAGAGAACATCTAAGGTAGTTTAAACTAACCGTTAGCATTAGCACCTTCACCACACAGCAGAACTCCTCCAGGCTTGTCCTATTTATGGAGATAAGACGTCAACGTTGCAGAGCAAACCAAGTCAGTGGCAGAGTGGTGCTGCTGATAGCCAATCAGAGGAGAGATGTCTGAATATCAGGAAATCGGACTCCACATCCTGCCGTTTGAAGCTACGTTTTCCTCCGGCTGAATTCTCCGTGCTTGAACGAGTGCACCAGAGCTTTTATTCCTGAGTGCAACTTACAAGGCATTCGTACTTACCAGAGACCACTGCAGATGTGTTACAAATATCAGTGAAGGACCTGTTTAAGTGCCACTGATTGTGTTGCTCATTGGTTTGTTGCTGCTGGTCTTCATGACCATCTTTACATTTTTAACAGCTTCATCTCTGGACGGAAGGTTCAAGCTGCTGCAGACTGACCACAAGACACAAGTGAAACACAAGCTGAATAACAGATTTTATTTCCAAAGATCGTTGTTGCTGCTTGGACTATTAGCGTTATCTACTTCCTGGTTTTAGTGCAGCAGAACAGCTCTGAGCGTTCTCCGACCTTATTGGATGTTGTCCCAGACAACATTGCTTAGATCTGCAGCAGTTGTTTAGCTAACCTTTAGAAAGAAGTTACGGAGGACAGCGTTCATCGTCAGACCTGCAGAGACGCGGGATGAAAGGTTTTTGTCAGTTTTCAAAATCAAAGTGATGCAAAACATTTTATTTTGTAGTTGAGCAAAAAATATATCTATATATACAGTATATATATATATATATATATATATATATATATATATATATAAAACGAAACAGGATCAATTTTTAAGGTGGATTTAGAATATTTTCTTTCCCGTTGTCTTGATCGTGAAAGTGGAATAAATTAAACATCAAAAGGGCCTAACCCCAGCTTTCCACCGGAGCCGTCAGCAGCACGTTACTGCAGCAGCACGTCATAGCTGCTGATAGGAACCGCTGTGGTCAACAGAACCTTTTCCACCGGAGCCATCAGCAGCGCGAGTCGGCCGCGTCTCAGGAGCAGCATGTCGCGGCCTTTACGCGTCGGTTCTATTTTCTACGCGCGACGCCTCTGAAACGGGTCAAGTCCGACATTTTTGGGGAAGGAAAGACAGCAAATCGGACGCAGAAATGGAGAGAAGCTCTCGAGATTTTCAGAATAAAGAACGTACTGCCTTCCGGTTGCTTTACTTTTTAAAAAAGTTACTAACTGTGCGGCCCCGTGAGAAGTTATCACCTAGCTAGCGGTCTCCTTTGTTTTTCAGGTCCGTATTGGCGATTATAAAACGGACAGAACATAAAACACAAACCTTTTGGTGCCATGTTGTAGTTTTCTCCTGCTTGTTGTTGTGTTTACTGACGAAGTCACTCGCGTGACTTTGTGCTCGGTCGGTGACAGCTGCTCCCCTGCTGCTTCGCATCTCGTGGGAAGGCCCAAGCAGCAGCTTACGCGAGCAAGACGTGCTGCTGCAGTAACATGCTGCTGGCGGCTCCCGTGGAAAGCCGGGGTAACAGTCACCAAATAAACTTATAAATGATAAATGACCCGCACTTGTATAGCACCTCTCAGAGTAAGGACTCCAAAGCGCTTTACACTACAGTGTATCATTCATCCATTCACACACTGATGGTGATGAGCTACCAAGTAGCCACAGCTGCCCTGGGGCGCACTGACAGAGGCGAGGCTGCCGAGCACAGGCACCACCGGTCCCTCCGACCACCACCAGCAGGCAAGGTGGGTTAAATGTCTTGCCCAAGGACACAACAGCAGAATGCTCTGTCTGGAGCCGGGATCGAACCTGCAACCTTCCAATTACTGGACAACCCGCTAAACCTGTTGAGCTACTGCTGCCCCTTATTATGATCACACGATCTGATTTACAAACTCAAAAAAGTCAGATGTTTTCTCAGCTAAAACTAGTTTAGTGTTTGATCCAAAAAAGTCAGCACAGAAACAATAACAACAGCACAGAAACAACAGTCAGTAACAGCACAGAAACAACAACAGCACAGAAGCAACAGGCAGTAACAGCACAGAAACAACAACAACAGCACAGAAACAACAACAACAACAGCACAGAAACAACAGTCAGTAACAGCACAGAAACAACAACAACAACAGCACAGAAACAACAGTCAGTAACAGCACAGAAACAACAGTCAGTAACAGCACAGAAACAACAACAACAGCACAGAAACAACAGTCAGTAACAGCACAGAAACAACAACAGCACAGAAACAACAACAACAACAGCACAGAAACAACAACAACAGCACAGAATCAACAACAACAGCACAGAAACCACAGTCAGTAACAGCACAGAAACAACAACAGCACAAAAACAACAACAGCATAGAAACAACAGGCAGTAACAGCACATAAGCAACAGTCAGTAACAGCACAGAAACAACAACAGTACAGAAACAACAGGCAGTAACAGCACAGAAACAACAGGCAGTAACAGCACAGAAACAACAACAGTACAGAAACAACAACAGCACAAAAACAACAGGCAGTAACAGCAACAGCACAGAAGCAACAGTCAGTAACAGCACAGAAACAACAACAGTACAGAAACAACAACAGCACAGAAAAAACAACAGCACAAAAACAACAGGCAGTAACAACAACAGTACAGAAACAACAGTCAGTAACAGCTGATGACTGATGAATTGGAATGCTCCCTTCTAACACATACCGTTATTATCCACGATGTTCAATAAAATAGACTAAAACAAACGTTACTCCCCTGACCAGTTGGTTGGATTCAAGATCTAACCCCCTAACCCCAATTTGTAATGAAAATTAGGAGATTAAGGTAAACCCAGGTGAGCTGAAGCCTTAAAGAGGGAGAATAGTTCAGAAAAGTAAACCAGTGAAAACAAATTAGCAAAAACTGAATTGTAAGAAAGTTTTTAAAAGCCTCATTTTTAGACATTTTATCCCATTTTTTGTCTAAAATGAAAAGACATTATTTTCTAGAAGAATTGCATTTCTTAAAATAAGGTAAATATTTCAAAATAAGATCCAACGTTTCTTGTTTTGAGTAAAATATTCGGCCAATGGAGTAAGCAGAAGGTGGTTGGCAAGAATCTAAATTAGATTTGTTTGCTAATTTTAATAAATCTAGCCAAGCAACTTTAGCTTATATTATAATTATATTTATTTTCTTTTTAGATAAAAAAAATAAACATACCATGTCTAAAAATTAGGAGTTTTTTACTTTGAGAGTACTTAGAAATCAGTTTCTGCAGTGTCGGGAGGAAATAAAAGACTCGGCTTGGGGGAGCTCTTTGGGCGAAGAACCCGACTGTGCTGGATGAGAAGCTGAGTCGGAGCGACGTGTTAGCGTGGCGCTGAGTGCCAGCAGACTCACTCTGGTAGCAATTACCGCTGTCAGGGGTTATGATTTATAGCCTTTGTTTACCCTGTTTAAAAAGGACGGCAGATTTCAAAACACCATTGTGGGTTTTACATAAATAACTGGGTTTAACCTGAGCGCTAATCTGGAGTAAAGACTTTCACAGTTGCCCCAAAACGTCCAATAATCAAACAACAATAACAGTTCCCATCTTCAGCATGAAATGATGTCTGCTTGGTTCGCCCGCTCATACATCTTAGCCTGACAGCTTTCAGCCGACTGTAACCATCACTGGAGGCGAGCACCAGAGCGGTTTGGAGGTTCTGGGGAAAAGGATTCAAACAAAACATCTTTAGCAACAACAGGGAGTGCATTTTTAAATGCACGCAGTTCGTAATCCTGGGGAATTTCTGCACAAGAGTATCTGCAAGAAAAGGAATAATTTTTAAGTTGGCTAACAACACATGTGGGTGTTGTTTCCATTCATAAAATATGTCTTTTCTTTTGGCCATTATTAATGGCTTCTGATGCATTTTTAGCTGACTCGGTGACACACTGAAGACATTAAAATGACACAAGCAGCTGATCTCTCTATGATGTCGGCGCTCGCCTCTTGTTGTTTTAGGGTTTGCAGACAGCCGTAAGGGTTAGCTACGTTCCTAGCCTGGAATGATCAAACTTCTTTAAAAGTTCGATAGTAAATTTACAAAGCTGTTCTCTTTGGATCATTCAACATTTACAACATAAACTCTTTGTTGAGGAGTCAGATAGATGATTTCAGTCACAGAATTAAGAGTCTGCAGTTTGATTTTTCCATCTGGGTGACTTATTATCGTCCACGATACCCAGTTTTTCCTCACAGGTCCGGAGTGTCTCAGCTGTGGGTTTTCCAGGACTTCTGAAACATCCTTTCACTCCCAAATCAAACTAAACCTCTCTCCTGTTCAACAAATTGCTTGAACCACACAAGTCCTTGTCTGGGGAGGGCTTGATTGAGCTTTGAAGTCTGCAGGTCAGCGTGAGGCCACTGCTGGAGTTTGAATGAGCTGATTTTTCTCTGCTGAACAGCCTCGGCGAAGGCTCTTTCCACTTTCAGAAGCTCCCCATCTGTAAACACAGCTTAAAATATAAAGTATATTTAATTGATTTATTAAATGAGACGATCAAAGGCACAGGAAGTTCAATTAAAGATGGGATTACACACTGGTGCATGTTTGGCTTTGCCACTGTAGTCAACATCAAAACATGTTGATCTGAATATAGCAGTTTTTTTTTACTCGGGTTTCTTTTTCCTTCTGCAACAAAAATAGACCATCGTCAAAAATCCCCACCCATGTCATGTTTGGGGGAAGGCGCCTAACCCAAGACATACAGAACACAACACAGACCAAAGGATGGGAGGAATTTTTTTTTTGTTTATTTACAAAAGAAAAGAGAACTGAAGGTGCACTGAGTGTCAGTGGTTTGTTCACAGACACGGGAGCTCTGCATCTGGAGGAGGGAGAACACTGGTGAGTATTTGCAGGTATGTCCTGAGGTCCATTTATGTCCTAAGGTAGGTTCGATGGACTTACAGTCAGGTAAGCGTAGCTGGCTGGAGGAGAGAGCAGGTCGAGAGCCGGGAGAAGCGCAGGAGAGGGAGCACAGGTGGAGGTGAGCAGCGCATCCTGGTGGATGGGAGACACAGAGCTGAAATGTCCGTTCATGCTCAGGCATCGCCCGTAGCATTTGCTATCCGTAGCTTTAGCAGCAGAGAGAGAGGCAGTGCCACTTTGTCGCTGTTCCTAACGCCTAGTGACAAAGCTAGCTACATTTCTGAGGACCCTTAGCTACTTTCTGTAGAACTTTCTTCTAGATATTTCCTGCAAATTAGCAGCAAAATAGCCATTTTCACTCCGAACCGTTCTTTGTACGTTGTTTCAGCTGTCATCAAGGATATAAATGTTACAGATACACGAGATGTCACTGGTGCTTTAGCTCGCCCAGTAAGATGTCTGACTCTCGTGCAGAATATGTGGGTTCGATCTGGATGTGAACATAGTTTATTTAGTTTCTTTTTTACATTAATGGTATATTTTTTTTACAGTACGATGCCCAAATTTTTACTTGAGACTCGCCGAACGGCATTGAATTCACAGATAAAAAAGATGTGGGTTAAACTTTCATTTTGGAACAATTTTCCAAGCAAGGGAAGGGAATGATCTGAGCATGCAGGAGGACTGACCCATCATAAACCTTTGTCGGCTGTGCTGAAGAGAAAGATACAGAACCAAATTATTTAATTAATTAGCTGCGTGTTCTCCTGTCCTCCGGGCCACACACACACACACACACACACACACACACACACACACACACACACACACACACACACACACACACACACACACACACACACACACACACACACACACACACACACACACACACACACAGAACTGTCTCAGCTGTTATTTTCGTTAAGGAGTGTGCACGTACAGCATGCGCACCTCGTGCACGAGCCTACTATTGAAGCTGCCGTTACGCTTTTGGCCTGAGGGGGCGATCACGAGCATAAAAATTCAAAACTTCGTAAAGTCCCTTTAAAGAGAAACACAATAATCGATTAGAAATGAAGCCTCATGGCAAGCCTCACAAAAACAAATGTGCTGTATTCTCTTAAAAAATTATCTAGACTTTTGTTAACTACAGACGTCGATGGATGTGGAGTCGCTGTAGGTGAACTATGTGGCTCAGGGGGTTCGAGGGTTGCCCAGAAATGGGTGGGTTGCTGGCTCAAAGCCAGACTCCATCAGTGTCGGTCTTTGTGTTCTTGGACAAGAAACTTTACCGTAAAGGCCTGCTGGTGGCCGGAGGAACCGCTGGTGCCGATGTACGGCATGCAAGTGCACCCCAGGTCAGCTGTGGCTATGAAGCAGCCCATCAGCATCAGCATGTGCATGACTGACTGTGGTGTAAAGCACTGTGGAGTCCTCTGGCTTAGAAAATGGTCAGTTATCATGTATTTGACAGAACCGGTCAGTCGTGAAGTGACCCGTTTTAGTTGAAATCTAAAGCAAATGATGGTGCTGGTTAGCTGCACCTTAGCCAGAGTTTCACTGGTTTGGCAGCTAGCTGGAGACACAACAACACTCCTTTTCAACTGGATTAATAAATAATTGGACAGCGTTTTGACGTGGGTTGAAACCGATTTGTACGAATGTAAAGCAAACCGTCGTTTAGTCGTAAAGTGTCCTAAATTATGTCTTAATTTTATTTTAAATCCAAGCAGTTGCATCTCTCATGACTGGAACCGTATTTTTTTTGTGTGCCCAATCACAACGAATTCCTCCCAAAGCTGTCCCGTATTTCTCCTGGTCCGAGATCAGACCACCGTCACAACCTTGCGAGGTGTGGTCTAGTCGCTGGTTTCCTAAACCGTGGACACGGCTGAACATCTGGATCCTTTCTGCAAGTTAGAAAGCGAAAGAAAACAATTTGTGAAGATCTGGAGAACTTTTTGTAAATAAAGTTAAGACACTTTATAATAAAACTCTGATCAATTTTCATATTTGGTTGCAGTTGGATTATGTTTATGTGTTTAGCAGACACTCTTGTCCAAAGCGACTTACAGATGACCATCAAACCAGCAGGTTGCCCTCGACGCCAACAACATGCCCCAAATGAAATGACCAGAGATATCAAGTCTGTAACTGCATTTAGTCTTTCTTTTTGCAATTTCACCTCCAACTAGTCTTGACTACTAGCTGACTATACTAGTTTAAATAATCTCTCCTACTAACCCTAATCCTGCAGCTAAAGGAACCGTACCGAAGAACGAGAACGAAAAAGGAAATCGTTTGAACCTTCACAACTTTATTGTGATTTTTAGCTAAATCCCCCCCCCCCCCCCCCCCCCCCCATCCACACACACACACACACACACACACACACCACCCACCCCCTGCATTTAAGCATCCAACATTCTCTAGTCCCAGCACTTCCCCTTCAGCAGGAAATCACACCACGGTAAAGGAATGATTGACCGACTTGTCAGTTCTACATAATCACTCTTTCAGGCCGTTTTCTGATGCTTCCTTTGTGCTTCGGTTACCGAGCCAGCCAGCACCAGTTTGGCAGAGACGGCTGCAGCACCGTCAGATGGTAGCGATGGTTGGGCGCTCAGCTGAGAAGGAGAGACAGAGTAAGGCTGAAGTAGCAGGAGAAGGCAGGTTGAAGACCCCTGGGCTTGAACGAAGCTAGATTTACCCTTTTGTGCCGTCTGCAGGAGCCATGGTCATCGATTGAGGCTGGAGAGCCATGGAAGCCGCCATTTAGGCTGGAGCAATACAGCTGTGATGGTATTGATTGATGGGGCTGGTCCTGTTAATATTATATCTGTCGGGGGGTGGGGTGGTGGTGTGCAGCTCTCTGGCGGAGTAAGCACCCCCTCATAATAAGTGGTAATTGATGGTATGTGAGGCCAAGGCTCCCTCCCCCCTGACTCACTGACCCCGGCCCGGTGGAAGTCCGATAGATTGGCGTTAACACCGTTATGATTGATATTATCAGATTACACGACCTGCTACAGAAGCCAGGTGGACCCAGTCAAGTGGGCACATTGATTTTTGATTAGGACGCCACTCAACACATCTCGAAGGGAGCAGGGAAAGTACGTCCGTTAAGTCCGGTTCCAACAGGAACTCGGCCCACCCTATCGCTGGATTTGGAGTTTCAGAATGTTTTTCCACATTTAAAAAACGTACAACTACAAAAACTATTCTAAAGATCACTGCAGAGCTGCTGGCCACTCGATGACAAGCTGACTTAACACATCCACACTAAGAACTGGATCCATGCTCCACATCGACTTTTTGATGGGTTTGTCCAAAAGCGACTGAGGGATGCTCCCGTTTCCTCCAGCACGCCGAAAACATGCGTGCTGCTATCATTGGAGACCGGTGTGAGTGTGTGTGTGTGTGTCGTGTGAATAGCTGAGTGTTTGTTTTGTCTCTGTGTGTCCGCATGATGGACCGAAGACCAGGCAAGGTGTCCCCTGCCTCTCACTGGGCGACTGCTGCCGATAGACAGCAGCTCCCTGTGAGCGTACTTAGGAATACGTTGCTTCCGATGATGGATGGATGGATCCGCTTCTTTTTGTGACTTTTATGCATCATGACCAGAACGTGGACGGCTGTCGTCTTTAGTCAACAATGATTTTGAGCCTGAATAAAACATCCATGATGAGGTTGCGGTCATTCCTGTTAGCAAGAATAATGCTGGGATGGAAGCTCAGAGGTGTTGGTGGTGGGATCTTCGTGTGCACCGGAATGTTCTGCAGTTAGAACACAGAAAAAGCTGTGAGCCATTTGGTTTGTGTTATCGTTCAAGTTCAATTCAATTCAAGTTTATTTACAGAGCACCAAATCACGACAAGAGTCGTCTCGAGGACCTTCACACAGTAAACATGCTTATACTGAGTCTGGATTCTCTGGAGGTTTCTTCCTGTTAAAAGGGAGTTTTCCTCTCCACTGTCGCTGCATGCTTGCTTAGTATGAGGATTGCTGTATAGTCACTGACACTAGTCAGTGACTTGATGCAATTGGCTGGATTCCTTATATAGGAAACTTGTTACTGATTGGCTTAATGACCTGTGAATTGGAATGTTTATTATGTGAAGTGCCTTGAGACGACTCTTGTTGTGATTTGGCGCTTTATAAATAAACTTGAATTGAATAGAATTGAATTAAACATTCCAATACAGGGCGGGTCATTAAACTGATCAGAAAAAAGTTTCCTACATAAGGAACCCGGCAGGCTGCGTCTTTACAGCAATCCTCATACTAAGCAAGCATGCAGCGACCGTGGAGAGGAAAACTCCCTTTTAACAGGAAGAAACCTCCAGAGGATAAGCAGCCATCCGCCACGACTCTCTGGGGATGGAGAAGACAGAGCACACACACACACACACACACACACACACGTGACACACACACCCTTCACAGTGACACTTGTACCAAAGGTGCAGCACTCCAACTTCAAAAGAACGGCTCACGAAGGCCACGGTGCTCCTAGCTGAACAATACACAGAGGGGGCTTTCGAAACCTGAGCTGTAAATGACTCAACTGTTTGGAAGACCCCCCCCCCCCAAAAAAGACCTGCTCAATTACTGCAGACAGATGGCCGACATCCAGGAAAGCTCAATGGCGTTTTGTGTGTTAGGCACACTTTTCATTTGCTGCTAGCTCTGAGATGAAATCAAAATTTGTATGAAAACATATTAGTGCTTCCCCAGGGAGGGGCCGTCGGCTGTTTGTGTTTCCACGCTGCGGAGGCGACGATCCGAAGAGGGGCAAACGTGTGACTGAGAAGGCGCGGTGAAGGATGTGATTAATGTTTCCTCGTGACTTTTTTGACACCTCTGGTGCAACAGCTTCTTATTTTAGAAACGACTAATTATCATTTTGTGAGTTGAGAATTTTGTCATTGCAGACATTTCCGGACGGATCCACCTCCAGGGTCGCGCCAAGCTTGTGTGAGAACTGCCGAGTGGCTTTCGGCTTCGGTCAGGGTTGGAAACATCAGCCAGCATGATGCGACCTCCGGGCGACCCGGAGGTGAAATATTACCGGAGTCATCTAATCAAAAAACATAAACTAAAAAAAAAAAAACAAGAGAAGTCTGTTTATTCTAAACCACAACGTATTCAGAGCAACATGAACACAACAACAGGGAAGTGAGTTTCAACCAGACTCAATAAATTAGGAGCTGAATTAGAGCAGACTTGTAAATATGATCATAACAAATGGTTCCCCTCGTGCATTTTCCGTGTGGTTTTATTGCACGTGCGCCTCGAGCTTCCATAGAAAGCAGAATTGATTTGTCTAATGATCTCCGATCCCCGCGATGCGTTTCCTTCACTCTCTAACTGCCTGCCTGTAACCCCTCAGCATCTGACGCTCTAACCCCCTGTCTCTTTACCCCCCTCCCTCGTCCTTCATCAGCACACGGTCAGGCTGTGAATATGAACATTATGAGCTTTGGGTTCAAAACTTAATGGTTCACAAATCAGCCGCTATGGATTTTCTGCTTCTGCAATCAATAGGTGCTGGAAGGAGGGTCGTGATTTCCTGCTTCTGAACGTACTCCTGCTTCTAACTCACACGACTGAGTTTTAACTGAAGCTATGATCGGAAGTCGAATGGTAAACGTTGAATTGGGAAATTCAGTGAAGATCTATTTGATCTATTTCTAGTTTAACGTGAAATCCGACGATGAGCTGGCCTTTCTCACCGGTCTGTCCCACTGGACCACCGATCTCCTGAAAATAGGACAAAGAACATCATTTATATGAAATGCAGCTTCTGTAATAAAGGACATGCACATTTACATCGAAAAATCAATTTTCAACATTCTGTCTCAATAATTTCTTTTAACCACGTAGACAGATGTAATGGATATGCCTCGAGTTAATCCCCAAATCCCATCGATACACAGAAGCTCTTTTAATCCAGCCGCAGCCCAGAGGAATTAAGATTACATGGAAATCATTTATATTTGTATTTTCAGAGACAAACATGTTCCTCTATTAAAGTTGAACGCGGCACAACTCATGAAGCTAGTATTACTTCTTCTGCTAGACGCCGAGTAGAAAGCACAACTGTTTGGATAACGTTGGAAAAGTGTGTGTGAGCATTAGCAAACTGTTCCCAGCGTGACCCAGAGCGCAGGCCTGGACAGGACACACCTCTCTACGATGACCAAACAGCAGACAGACACAGAACTATTCACTGCAGGACAGCCTCCAATGATTAATGACCTCCAATTAGGACCTGGATGGCAGGTTTCATGAGCTCCTAGAGCAGGAACCAACCTCCTCCACCCCTCCTACCCAATGATAAACTCTCTGGGTCATGCCTGCAGAGCTCAGCTCCCTTGCATCAACATCATCCCGAACTAGGACGAGGCGCTCTGCTGTCCAGGGCCGAGGTTCTCTCTCCACGGCGACACATCCGGGATACTTGGAGCGGTTAGTTGGATTATTTTAGGGGCAGAGTGGTTTTCTTCTTCAGCATTGTTTGTTTGTGTTTGACAAACTGAGTCTTTTGAAGCCACATGTGTGAAAAATGCGGAAGTTAGATCCAAACAACGCCCTTCTAACTGGTCTTCCAGCCTGTACTGTGAAACCTCTTCAAATGGTCCAGAACGCAGCGGCGCGTCTGGTCTTCAATCAGCCTAAAAGAGCACACGTCACCCCTCTGTTCATTGAGCTCCACTGGCTACCGCTAGCAGCACACATCAAATTCAAATTGCTAACACTAGCATACCAAGTCCGAGATGGTACGGCTCCCATCTACCTGTATCCTCTTGCAAAGGCTTACGTCTCGGCCCGGCCGCTCCGGTCATCACAGGATGGTCGGCTAGCAGTGCCTACACCACGCTCAGGACAATCCAGACTCTTCTCATGCATCGTTCCACAAATGTGGAATGGCCTTCCTAACACTACCAGAACTGCGGCTTCCTTTTCTATTTTCAAGAAACTTCTGAAGACCCTGCTCTTCAGAGAGCATCTTCCTAACTAGCACCTTGTCTGCACCCGTCCCCCCTCTCTACCGTCCACTCCTTGTTCCCTACTCTCCATGATTGATGTCAAGTTGTTGTTGTTACTATTGTTGCTAGCCTCAAGGGCAAAATGCCGATTATCACTTGTAAGTCGCTTTGGACAAAAGCGTCTGCTAAATACATAAACATAAACTTCAAACCAGATTTGCATGACAAAAGCCTTTCCCAGCTGCCCATGAAAACATCACTGTGATCAAATCTGACCTCAAAACGGTCTGATCTGCTGCAGCCATTCCCATCCAGCTGATGATCACTCGTTTACCTCTTATCAACCTCTGGAGGGGGACTGTTCAAAAGTGCAGGTGGAGTTAATGGAGGCTGTTGGGAGTGCAGCTGCAGGACTAGATCAGTCAGATCCAGGCTGAAGTCTGCTTTGAACGAGTTCTTTTGGAGAGCGATCTTCAACAAAACGGCTGTTTGCAACAAGCCCGATGACACTGCATGACAAAGATTTGTGCAACAAGTGATCGAGCTACAATCAACATTTCAACACTTTGAAAAACGTCAAGCATTTTCGCGAATTTGAAGCACCTCTAAGAACCCTCTTTGTGTAAAAGAGTTATCGGGAGCATTGCTTTCTGCCTGCGTAACCACGCCCATGCCCGCTAGTGTTCATGCAGCCGTGAATCCAACACAAAATCCCACATATGCCAAGTCATCAAGACCCGGAAGCTGGTCTAACGAGTCAAAGACAAAAAAAAAATCTGTTCAACATAAACTACAGCTGTGCTCGGAGCAAAGCTCTTGTTGCAGTATAAACCAGACAATCTGCAGGAAGTGTCATTAATAAGGGAAAGGATGTGAGAGCAGCTGTTTTCAGTGAGCGCTCGCTTTGTTTACCTGCAGGACTGGGTCAGGATCGACCTCAGAGCGTTCACGACTCTCTTCACATGGTGCACACATGCAACCTCAAAAAGGACGATCAGAGCATTCGCTACAGTAGTTAGAAACAGGTTAACAGTCTGGAAACGTGTGTAAATGAATAATTTAGCTACTCTGAAACGACTAACGTCCATTTTCCTCTGAGACACAAGATCAGGTTTTAGAGGGAAAACGAAAGCTGAGACAATCACAAAGTATTGTAGATAGGACATAAAACACATTTGTAGGGCTGTACCTAACGTTTTTGAGCACAAGCCTGTCCATTCTCCCGCACAGGTGGAGAGAAAAGATCAAAAACTGCACGGGAACTCAGAAAAGCGACCAACCGAGCGAGTGCAGGGCGAGCAGGAGCGAATGTGATTAAGTCTGTTTATGGAGTCCTATCACTGCCACACAAGAGCAAGACCACCTGCAGTCTGGAAGTCATTACGCCGGGGTCACGGGATATCCTACATGTAAACTCGGAGTCACCTCACCTCAAATTGGGTGTAAAGATCCCATTTCCTCCCATTGACAAACCGAACCACCTGCGGGGCTGTCGGGCTGCAGTTGGGGGCCGGCGCTGCTGCAGGTCTTTGAGGTTATGCAGCAAACTGGAGCTCACTTCACTGATTTAATGAACAAAATACAGATATTTGGTCTAACTTTGGCATTTATCAGATGCATCTTAAATTTTTTAACCTTTTAACTGAACATCTGGTCACTTAGATGAGTAGATTTCATAATAAAGCACATACTGAACTAAAATAGAACATTTTTAAATAAATATGGATGGTTGAGAAGAACGTTAAACTTTATTGTTATACCAATAATATTTTCAGTATTGCCTAATAAACCAAATTAAAATAAAATATGAAAGACGTTTTGCTGCTGTTTGGGGGGCAGCTGGTCGTGGGTTTGTTGTGAAGCAAATGTTTGTGTGTCTAGTTGGTTTAAAGAATGATGAATTAATTAAAAAATGTTTTTCTTTTGGTTATGAAATTATTTCACTGAATAAAGAAGGAGCTACATAAACGTGTCTGAAAAACAGACGTAAACATGCAGAGATGGCAGAAATCTAAATTTAGACATGCATCTTTAAAGAGCAAGTCACCCTCCACCAGATTCTTACTCAACTCCCACTTCCTGTTTGAAAAATGCAACAAAGGCTGTAGCCTAGCAGACCGAGAGGGCGGAGCCGCTAACAAATACACACACACACAACACTGTGACATCATAATGTAACATCTAACATCAAAATGTGCCTCTTAGCCAATAGCGAAGGTGTTGCGTTTATATTTTTGTTGAGTGTAGATGCCAGAGCCACCTCAACTGGCTTCTCTCGATGTGGAGGAGCAGCGGGTCTACTCCGAGCCCCTCCCGGATGACCGAGCTTCTCGCCCAATCTCAAAGAGAGAGGCCAGCCACCCAGCGGAGAAAACTAATTTAGGCCACTTGTCCTTGAAATCTCGTTCTTTCGGTCACTACCCGAAGCTCGTGGCCATAGGGGAGGGTAGGAACGTAGATCGACCGGTTAATCGAGAGCTTTGCCTTCTGACTCAGCTCTCTCTTCACCACGACAGACCGGTACAACGTCCGCATCACTGCAGATGCAGCACCAATCCACCCATCGATCTCATTCTCTATCTTTCCCTCACTTGTGAAGAAGACCCTGAGATATTTAGGCTCCTCCACTTGAGGAAGGACCTCATCCCTGACCTAGAGAAAGAATTCTACCCTTTTCATATTCAAGACCATGGTCTCAGATTTAGAGGAACTGGTTCTCATCTCAGCCGCTCACACTCTGCTGTGAATCGCTCCATTTAAAGCTGGAGATCACATTTTGATGAAGCCAGCAGGACCACATCATCTGCAAAACACAGAGCCTGGAAGTAAAAGTAAGAAAGTAAATTTGGAGGCGAAGCAGGGAGTTAAAACCAGGGTGAACCTCGGCATGGCATACACTAGCTGTGAGGAGCTAAAGGACACTACAAAATCACAGACTGATGATGACCTGGCTTTGTTGCTACTTGACTTGCATGTAATAATATTTTTGTCCAACAGTGTTGATCTTTTAACTTTGTGGTTTATCTTAGTATCAGTTAGCTCATGTTGGTGTTAGCTTGTCGCTAGCACGAGCTACAGCAGGCTGCAGCAGGGTTGTTTATTACAGTTGTAATTCCACTTCCAACCAGTAGGGCGGAGAAGCAGGAAACTGTATTGTTACTTAAATTTCACCTTCAGTAAAAACATGAAGCACACAGGATGAAAGTTGTTCAATGTCACGTTAACATTAGATGAAGAAGAAAATATCATTTCTATAGTGCCTCTCAAGATAAAAATCACGAGGCGCTTAAGATTAGATTAAATAAAAATGTTTTTGATACTAGTTTTTACTCCAACAGCGGATTAAACCAGCCTGTGCACTAAAGTGACCCATCACAGCTCTGACACCAACAAAGTGTGTGGGAGCGGAAGCCGGCGTGTGATGAGAAAGCAGATGAGCCGACGGTGCGTTATGCCCTCGGTGACAGCTCTGAGTCATGGCTTTAGCTGCGTACACCAGCAGCAGCTCTGGAATGTCTGATAAAATGATATTAATTCCACACATTAATGAGATTAATGAATCAGAGCAACTCAAAGCAGAGAAACCAGCTCTTTCCTTTTGTCTGGCCCTGAAATAATAACACAAAGGTAATTATAGTGCATCCATCAATCTGCCGCTGGACAGTCTAATTATCTGGGCATTTCTGAAGTGCTCTCACTTCTTTCCACCCATTTGTATTGTGTGATATGTTATTTTTTCATTAATGGAGCGCTCATCTGCTGCTGCGTGTTACAGTGGCTGCTTGTCAGCAGCTCAGGGCTGCGACTGAGAGCGAAGGCTGTGGAGATTGAGAGATCCAAAATTCCCATGATGGATGGAGATGTCATACCGCTAAGAGGTACACATCATCGACTCATCATGCATCGTGACAAAGAGCTCTTATCCTCCAAAAGGAATAATGAGGATGCTGACAGCACATCTCCTATAATCAATGGCTTTCAAATGAATAATCAACTCCACTAATTGAACAAAGAATTTCTTCTTGGACTGAAACTCTTTGTAAAAACAGTGAATTGTGTCTTCCACTACCTTGGCGATGACACCTAAAGATGATTTAACACGTTCTTATGAATGTTTGGATCTGACTTTAGGAGAAATGGATTCCAGTCGGGCCGGTTTTTATATTTCCTCTTAACTTTATTATGAACCCAGATCCTTTGCACCTTGCCAAACCAGGTTGAATGATATTAGCATTAATAATTATTAAGTACATGCCTCCTTCTAAAAGGCTAGGGTTTTCTCCCCCAGAAAAAGCGACACTGACATTCTGCTGAGCTGTGATACCTTCCTGGAGGGGCTCATTGGCTGGCACACTACTGAAAACCAACATTCCCCTCTCATAAACTTTTTACTTTCTTTAACTCGTTCACTGCCATTAACGACTAAAGTCGTCAGTTGCATTTTTTTACTGTGTGGGCGTCGGACGAGCCCCCGCCCCGTGAGAACAATCATCTCAGCTCTAAACCCGATCTTCATTCGCGTACGTCACACGACACGTGATCAGGAAGCAGAACATCCATGTGTTAGGAGATCGTTTTGGACCGCTGCTGTAAAAAAAAAAAGTGAGGCGTGAACCGGAAAAGATCACAATTCAACAACGGATTATGAAAGAACGGATAACGCTCGAAACGCACGGATTCTCCCTGATGTAAGAGGTGAGTCTCCGCTTTGTTTTGGTTGTTTTGGCGTCGACATCATCCTATTAAAAAAGCAGTAAAAACGGCAAGAAACGCTGGCAGCGAATGAGGTAACAGGTCACAGAGAGTTTGACTGAACTGGTGTTTGGATATCTCTGATTGTGGTTACCTTGGTGACCCTAATAGGCCACTGTCAGCAGCTTTAACATTTCTGTCATGCTTCCTTTAACGTTTATACATAAAAAACATTTTGTCTCCAGGCTGGAGCCCTTCAGAGCGTCACGGTCAGTCTAGTGTGTCAGACGCTGAGAGGCTCGACGAGCCTAGCGCGCAACGTTCTGTCACTCTTAAAAAAAACAGTAAAAACGGCGAGAAACGCTGGCAGCGAATGAGTTAACATAGAATGTGCTACTACTAGTTCATCTGTTTATTTGTGCGTGTTTCTGCTCTGTCTTCTTAAACCCCAGTGAGGAACGACAGGTGGATGCTCGTACTGATTGTCACGTCCCGACAGGAGGTGTTAAAATATGAAGGAGGGGGTAACAGAAGAAACGTGATAGTGGGGTTAAAATGGGTTTAATTGTGATAAAAGGTTCTAAAAACAAGTGCAAACAGATGGTGAGCATTACTAAAATAATGTAAAACAAAAAAAATCATTATAAGGTTAACAGTTATAAAGAACCTGGTTAAAACTTCCTTAAAAGTTTTACCAACACTGAAGGTGTTTAAAAACACAATGAAGTTGATAAAAGTCTTAAAACCAGAACAGATTTAACCTTAAAACTGACAATAACAAAAGATTCATGTGTATCACACAGAGTTACAACTATGACAGTTAAACCACTTCTGACCGAAGGGGTTGGAAACAAACTGAGGCCAGGAGGACCGCAGAACCCCTGCACTGCTGAAGGCACAGCCTTTTTATCCCAGGTGTGGGTCATCAGATAGATTCAGCTCAGCTGTGCTCCTCAGCAGCCTGGAAGAGAGGAGGAGGAGGGGCGGTGTCGGGCTGATCACCGGGGCTGGGCGATCCTGGCTCTTCTGCCTGAAGAGGCCAGGCTGGTGGCCATAACACTGATCCAGGGTCTGTTGGAGGTATATGCTTGTTTGGTAAGAGGATTGCTGTAAAGTGTTGCAACCCGGCCCATGGGACTGTAACATACGGAGATTTTCTGGACCGTGGTGTGAGTTGGGAGTGTTTTTATTTTGAAATCAGCCTCCACACAGACAAAGGTGCTCCCTTTGATCAGTCGCAGCCCGCTGAAGTTGCACCAAACAGGTTTTTATGCTGTACTGCAGGCAGTGTTGGGCAAGTTACTTCAAAACTGTAATGCATTATTTATTACTTGTTACCCTCATTTTAAAGTAATTGATTACATTACAGTATTACTGGTTTTAAAATGTAAGGCATTACACTACTTTTGCATTACTTGAAGTTACTTTCACCAAAAAACAACTTCAGTATGAATCTGGTCATGTGACGCTCAGCGAGCTCATGACATATATGTGGAAGGTGACGTGGTGTCTGATCTAGGATTGCTGTTAAAAACAGTCAGATATAATAACAGTGCTTTAAAATGATTGTTTATTAAATAAAAGCAACAACAATCTGTACTCTCAGCACGCTGCCATCTTATAGGGCCATCTGAGCAGGGAGTGAGGTGGTGGGGGCTCCAAGCCTATATTTGCCTTGGTCCCCAAATGCCTTGATACGGCCCTGGATGTGGGACTGACTTCTGGGGTGATCTGATTCTATCACATGTATAAATATTAAATGCTTATATATTATTGCTTTTCACTGGTAAAAATGTGTATTGGGGATAAATCTACCTACTTTTTTTATTTTCAAGCACTTTGTTTTGTTTTCTTGATTTTATTTGAATAATTTCTGGCCCTTTTCATTTAAAAAAGAACGATAGCATGGAATTGGAAACAAGACACCTAAGATGAACACAGAAAGACCAATGACCAAGCAGAGGGGCGTCAGCAGGAAAATCCGAAGCACCAATCAGCTGGTTGCACCGGCACATCATATTTGTTTGCTCACAAGATAGACGCTTTTTCTCTCCCATTGACAGCAGGGCCATAACAAAAACCTCAGACACAACAAGTCACTGACTCGATGCAGTCTGCTGGGTTTCTTTACGTAGGAAACTTTAAACAAATTAGCATAATGAACTCAACTCAATGCACCACTAAGTTGGTTGAATTGGAATGTTTGTAAAGTGCCTCTTGTTGTGAACTTGCTCTATTTAAATAAACTGAACAGAATTGGATTTATGGCATTTTGGAACAAGCCTCCTCCCAGACATCCTGAGATTGCTGCTCCATTCCCTCTCATAAAGGTCACAGGGTTAGGTTACATTATCATGTTGGTGTGTTTGTTCTGTACCATTAGTAAACTAATAACTAACTGGATGAATTAATCTTAAATTTTTACCCCGGTTTCACACTGCAAGCATCAGCGGAACGGAACAACAGCGAAATGGCACTTCAAATAGAATCCAATTATAGTCCATGGAGTGTTTCAAACCAGCCGCGAGACGGCAATTTTCAGGCGCGTCCCAGAAGCGGCATGCCGCGCCGCGCCGCTAAAGATAGGATCGAGTTCTATTCTTTCCGCGAGCTGCTTCTGGTACTCGTCAATTTCCGCAGTTCACATAGTGCGAGACAGGAAACCACACACGGTTTCAGTGTAAAATCCCCGGTTATTTTCTAAATAAAATGCAACGTTGCGATGTTATACGTTACTTACGTCAGCACGTATGACCGAACGGCTTTGTTTACCACCAGTTTCTTTCGAGAAGTGCAACGGTGTGATTCCTTGCGGGGGTTGTGATCTCTCGAAGAGGAAGGTGTCGGAAGTCTAGAGGGATTTTAGACTCTCGCGAGTACAGCGAGGCGCAGCGAGGAAGCCGTGCCGCGGCCAAGACTCTCCTGGTGTGAAAAGGACCGCTTTGGAGTTTGCGAGTGAGCCGCTCTGCTGCTGTTCCGTTCCGCTGATGCTTGCAGTGTGAAACCGGGGTTACTCGCGAACTTCAAAGCAGTCCTTTTCACACTGGGAGAGTCTACGTGTTCTTCGGTGGACTCGCAATCACAAACTGCCGGAAGTGCCGCGTCGCGGCTGGTTTGAGACACTCCGTAGACTATAACTGATTCTGTTTGGAGCAGCGACATTCTGCGCCGCTGATGCTTTCAGAGTGAAACCGGGGTTAGAAAGTAATCATTGGATGTATTTTCCTAATAGATCTCTAATCAAGTTAACTGTCTAGTTGGTCTTCTCCAATATTCCTGGAGACATGAAATAAAAAAAATGAAATAAAATCCATCTAATTGCTAACTGTAAACTCCAGTCAAAACGTAACTGTTCTCATTCAAGCTCATCTGGACTGTAACTCGTCTGGGTTTCCACAGCAACGATAACCGGTGCAACAACAAGGTTTGCCCTCCATCCTGACTAAGGCCCTGTCCACACGTAGCCGGGGATCTGCCAAAACGTAGATATTTTTCTACGTTTTGGCCTGTCATCCACACGAAAACGGAGTTTTTTTCACACGAAAACGGATCTTTTTAAAAACTCCGGCCAAAGTGAAGATCTGCGTTTTCTCCGTTTTGGGTGTCTGTGTGTGGACGGACAAAACCGGAGTTTTAAGGTCCGCAACGTCACTTTCCGCGACAAAAACAATGCTGACATCATGTGTGTGACCTGTGTTTACACTAGCCGACATCATGGAAACCCTCGGAGCTGCGCTCTGTCACTACCCGATCCATCAATTGTCCAAGCGCTTTCTGCTTGTTTGATTTTGCAAGCGGAATTACTGCTCCTTGTGGAAGACCACAGACGAAGGACGAGGTTAAGAACGGGGGAAGCACTGCCGCCTACAGGTCTGGCATGTCCTTAACAACGTATTTATCCGGGTACATGTGGACAGAGTTTCTTTTTAAAACGCGGTGGTGTGGATGCAATTTTTTGGAGGGGCGGATATTCGTTTTTAAAAAACCCCGGCTACGTGTGGACTAGGCCTAATTTTGCAGCATCCTATCCACTTCTCGGAGCTTCCCTTACTAATGGTTACACTCAGCGGACATTTCAGAACAAAAAGACAATGTCCCCAGCTGCCTAAATGACCAAGTTTAAATACTTTCCCTCAGTGTCGTAAATTTCGGCTGCAATAAACTCAAAACTTAATCTACAAACTCAAACAGCTAAACTGGAGTTTACATCTGTCTAACAAACTGTCTCCCCCAAGTGCAGCCATTCCGTTTGTTTAACCCGTTGTTTAAGGAGAACAGTTTCCATTAGCTCAAAATTGAAACGAGAAATGCCTTTAAAAGCCTTTGTATGCCAAGCATGCCACAAATCATTTGACTCTCGAGCTCGAGGGCAGAGTCACCCCCTTTCTGATAAACACTCTTCCTCTCCTCCTGGCTTTGAACTGTTTGGGAGAGGATGGAAAAATGTCCAATCTGTGCTCGGTTTACAGCGGTGGAGCCAGTCATAGACAGGTTAATGGTAATATCGTGGAGTGCTCTCAACTTTAATTTCAATAAGATCATTAAAAATTTGAGACAAGCGATTCAAGCGTCTCGTAAACGGCTCATGAACGTCCGTTTCTTTTTGTAAACATTAGAGTCGGTTACTTACGGTCTCTGGCAGGAGGATACTTTCCCAGAAGTGCTTCTACTCCTCGTTTTTACATAGATGCTGAGCAGATGACAGTCAGGTAAACACATGAAACTGAATACAAAAGACCCAAACATGTTCCACTTTAAGCTAGGTCTCGTGTAATTGTACACATCCACACTCTGAGTTGTCACCAGTCTTCCTTCATTTAAGGTAACAAGATTTCTATGGTCTTTCCTTATCAACTGTCCTTGGTCTGACCTCTGACCCGAGGCTAAGTTGTCATGGGAGACCCTTGGTGGTTCTGCAGAAGAGTTAAAAAGGATAAAAAGGATGTTTCATCCAGAATAGGAGTGAGTCTCTTGTTGTAGCAGATACGTTCTTGTTCAAATGTGACGGGTTGGAACAGGAGATAGATGGACAGATCATGGCTTTAACTGGAACAATGGGGATTTTTCATATTTTCAAGACTCTTCTGAAAAACATTGTTACATTTTTTCTTTGAACTATATAAATAATTACAGATCATCACAGCCAATCATCTGTCTCCATGTAGTCCTATCTTCTGCATCCCCTCACACCAACTAACTTCATGACCTTTTTCACAGCATCTATAAATCTCCTTTTCAGTTTTAAGAGTCCGTACTTTTGGTTGTTGTTCTTGACTTTCCTCTTCTACATCTGCGTATGAACACGTCTCCTCCTGTCCTCCATCAACCAACTGTGGGCCAATGTGCACCAGAACCCCCGTAGGTCAACATCACCAGTGGTGGTAGTTGTTAACTCGTTCACTGCCATTGACGACTAAAGTCGTCATTTGCATGTTGTTACTGTGTGGGCGTCGGACGAGCCCCTGCACCGTGAGAACAAACATCTCAGCTCTAATGCCGATCTTCATCCATGTACATCACACGTCACGTGATCAGGAAGCAGAACATCCATGTGTTAGGAGATCGTTTTGGGCCGCTGCTGTAAAAAAAAGTGAGGGGGGAACTGGAAAAGCTTCTGCCGAACGCTCGAAACGCGCGGATTCTTCCTGATGTAAGAGGCGAGTCTCCGCTTTGTTTTGGTTGTTTTGGCGTCGACATCATCCTAGCACGCAATGTTCTGTGACTCTTAAAAAAACAGTAAAAATGGTGAGATACGGCTGGCTAACCCTAACCCTTATAGATTTTTTTGTGAATTATGGACCATGAGTCTGCAAACAAATTCAATCAATTAATCACCTGTCTTAGCTTCCCTACATTGGCTTCCTATTAAATTCAGATCCTTCTTCTCACATATAAAGCTCTTAATTATCAAGCTCCATCATACATCAGTGATCTGATTGTTCCATATGTTCCTAACCGAGCACTTCGCTCTCACACTGCAGGTTTACTGGTGGTTCCAAGAATATCTAAAATTAGGATGGGAGGCAGATCTTTTAGTTATCAGGCTCCTCTCCTGTGGAACCAGCTCCCAGCTTTAGTCCGTGAGGCAGACACCTTGTCTACTTTTAAGACTAGGCTTAAAACATTTTTAGTTGATAGGGCCTATGGTTAAAATCTGATGTTAGCCTAAATCTGGACAAGTGGGGGAGTACAGGGAGGTGGAGTGTACAGTCGGTAAAGACGGCTCTCCTTTGCCCTGCCTCCAACATGCCTCCATCTAAATAGGATAGGTTATCCAGTTATCTCTGTAGTTATGCTGCTATAGGCTTAGACTGCTGGAGGACACACTGACCACTTTTCACACTCTACTGCTTTCTTCTACAATCTGCTCTTTAACTGTATTATTTCCTGCTATTTCAGCTGTTAACTTTAATTTTTCTCTAAGTGTTTTTCTCCCCAGAAGAAGCTACAATGATCTTCTGCTGAGCTGTGGTGGCCTCATGGAGGGGGCCATCGCACTGCTGCTAACCACTTATTCTCCCTCTCCTGATAATAACTTTTTACTCTCTTTGACATTGAATGTGCTACTACTAGTTTACCCATTTAACTATAGATTCACTCAAATAAATAAAATAAAGTTTATTTGTTAAAAAACTAGAATATCTGCTAAGAATTAGCAACGTATGCATCCATAGAAAACTACTTTGTTGTTGTTGTGTGTGTGTGTGTGTGTGTGTGTGTGTGTGTGTGTGTGTGTGTGTGTGTGTGTGTGTGTGTGTGTGTGTGTGTGTGTGTGTGTGTGTGTGTGTGTGTGTGTGTGTGTGGGTGTGTGTGTGTGTGTGTCTTATCAAATCCCCAGTGAGTCATAACAGATCGCTGCTACTGTTCCAGGTTCAGCTGTAGCTCAGGTGGTAGAGCGGGTTGCCTCATGATCGGAGGGTCATGAGTTTGATTCCAGCTCCCGCCAGGGGTATCCTGCTGTTGTGTCCTTGGGCAAGACACTTCACCCAACTTGCCTGTGTTAGTGGTGGTCAGAGGGGCCGACGGCGCCAAATGGCAGCCTCGCCTCTGTCAGACCTCCCCAGGGCGGCTGTGGCTACAAGTAGCTTACCATCACTAGCAGTGTGTGAATGTGAGAGTGTGTGAAAGCGTCTTTGGGTGTCTAGAAAAGTGCTATTTAAGTTCAATGCATTATTATAATTAATATTAATAAGAGGTTTCTTCCTGTTAAAAGGGAGTTTTCCTCTCCACTGTCGCTGCATGCTTGCTTAGTATGAGGATTGCTGTAAAGACTCTGACACTAGTCAGTGACTCGATGCAACCTGCTGAGTTCCTTATATAGGAAACTTTGAACTAACTGTCATGATCAACTGAGTGCCTTGAGACGACTTGTCGTGATTTGGAACCAAACAAATAAACAGAATGTCATTTTTGAGTTTTATTAAGTTGATTGTTTTTAAGGAATTAATTAGTGCTGGATCCCTCTTTTTTTGCTGCTGGGGAAATTTTCAACCAACAATTGTTTTAATCTATTCCAAAGAATGCATCTGGATTAAAAATGTCTGCTGACATATTTTCACGCTGCAGATTTTAAACTGAGCGACGCAACATCCATGAACCAAAATGCGACCACCTCATAAGACTCCTCTGTGCCGTGACACCAGACCTGCTTTCTCTACTCTGAAATGAAAAATCCAGCTCATCCGAGGCACGGCATCTTTAAGTTGAGTTATTCGCCTCGGCGACTGATAGATCACCTTCCCTGCTTGACTTGTGTGGTTTGGGGGCGATTTCATTTTCCAACCCCTCTCAGAAGTTATCTAAATGGATTGTACAATAATCTGTTGTGCCCTGAAACCACACAGAAAATAATTATTCTGTGTTCAAATGTTTGACAGGAAAAATTAGTAACGATCACCGAGAGAGCAGGTGTTATTTTTTTCCTTCGTTTTTTTTTTTCTGCCCCCTCCCCGAGCGCCTGCAGCGGAAAAAGCTTGTGTACAAGGCTGGTATTGATTCTGAAACCATTTGACAAAGGATAAATAAGACAGGGGAGAAGGGAGGCCTTAGCCATGAGCTTTTTGATCAATCAACATGTCACAGCTGGAACTAAATTCAATTCTTATTTATCAAAATCCCCTGCATGTTTAGAACGCCACGCTGCAATACTTGTGAGCGATGTTTAGCGCTCCTTTGAGCCATAAACATCACTGTTGTCGCCATAGATTTCATGACAACATCACTTTGCTGGGGAGTCTTTATTATGTGGAGACGGTACATTTATTTAAACTATACCAGGTCGTGGCTTTGCACACGTGATACCTGCTGCATTTGGAATGAATATGTTGAATAAAGTGCTGCATAGGTAGAGCTACCAGCAAGAATTTTGTCCAAAAGCAAACTGCTAACAGGTTTATCAACCTGGTTAGTGGCTTGAAGGGCAATTTTAAGAGTATTTACTACCTTAACCATTGTGTCAGACAAGTGACTTCATTTTTATTTGTGGTTTTTTAGTGGTTGAAGGTTACAATAGCTTACTATGTGCATGTGCATGTACCTGTGTTAGTGTAGTATACGCTGGTGCTGCTGTAACAAGTGAATTTCCCCACCGTGGGATCAATAAAGTCTATTCTACTCTATTCTATTGTTGGTGGAGAAGAATTTGCATTTTTGTCCAAACCAAGGACTGCAGCTGAGAACAAAGTGAGTTACTGGCATCTTAAAAATGTTCTACTAGTTCTGACTTGTCAGCCCCTGTTATTTATTTTTTTGCTTAATGAATTTCTTTGTGAAATGTTAATAAAATAACATTTTTCCACAATGAGTTGTTGAGGTCCGTGCTGTTTTGAGACTGGTTTAAGTCATTTTGGTCGTGGCTGGTTAAGATAAGCTGTTAGCTCACAGGTCCTGCAGAATGCAAACTTTTCACCCTGTAATGAGTTAATTTACATGTTATTTAATGAGCCCTAAGACATGAGATTCCATAGGAAATATGAAATCAACCTTATGGATCTGTAGGTACTGTTTAACCAGAAGACTGGAAATTTTTATTGCAGGGATTAGATAACAGCTTCGTATTAACTCAGAGACAACAGAAGAGAGAGTCGAGTTTAAAAGTTTAAAGATTTATTACTAAACAAATTAAACTAGACTAACTTTAACACTAAATGTATGGTGTAACTAAGGTGGATGAGACGGAGAATGGTGTGGTGTGGAATGTTGTTCAGAACCAGCAAATCCGAAGAAACGATTAGTTCTGGTGGGAAATGAAGGGGATGTATTGAGCTAAGCTTTGATTAGGAGATTTATAAACACATTCGACGCCATTCTGTCGACCTACGTACCCTTTTGGAAGTCCTCGTTAGATCGCGAATGTAGAGGTCCAGCTTGACCTTCTGTGGAGCCGAAGCTGGTAGGAAAAGCAGCGGTTGCCAACCAGACCAGTCTTGAGATACTTCCGGGTCACGACAGTTTTGTTGGCGTCTAGCAAGACCCAAAACTGGGTCGTGATGGTTCAGCTTTTATTCTGAAAGGAACCGTTGCAGCAGTTGGAACAGCAACAGATTTTATCCAGCTTGTCGTTGGTTCTTTCAGCTGAAGAGGAAAGTTACGGATCGGCCACTCCGACAACTTCTCTAGAACGCTTTGAACTGGCGTTAGAGATGACGTGGGCATAGTTTTATACTTCACATGTTTTGGTTTATGGTCGAATGAAAAGTTGATAGATTTACCAAACACCACCAAAACCACGCCTCTGTCAGATCTGGCAGATTCTGATTGGATCAGTAAAGCAACGTGTCATGTCTTAACGCTACGTGAGATCAGTCCAAGTGGAACATTTAAAGTCACATTACTTATTATATTCTATAGGATTATAATAAAGTAATTAATATTTTGATTTCACAGATTGGTCACATCTTATTATTGACCAACACTTTGTTTGATTAGCTTTATTAAAAATAGAGTTCTTTGATTTATTAAAAGGAGAGAGTCCTTTCTTCATTCTTCTGTTGGGCTGGAAAGAAGCAGTTTAGAGCAAATGCATGAGACCTTGAGGCCATATCTCATGCAGACTAGTTCTGTGTCAGAGGAGATGGGAAAATGACTTTTAGGTGGAAAACAGTCATTTCATTCCGTTACAACCCAAAACAATGTTTAAGATGACCTAAAAGGAACTTTTCCACATAAACACATTTTAAAATGACTTGAATATTCCTTTAAAGGTCTTTAATTCCTATGTGTGGGTCTAAATCAGAGGTTAAAGGTCAGGATCCAACCAGTCTTTTCACAACAATATCGTAATTTTCTGCTGAAGCTCCTCTGGATAACAAATCTGTTTCTCATCATGTCGACATGACTTTACTCACTCACACATGACTGAGCTCACTCTGTCTGACACAAAACATCTCAGCCTCTGATCAACCGCCAACGCTTCACACTCGGGCTAATTTCTTTAACGACAGCTCTGTGACATTTTGTGACGTTTAGGAGTCGAATAAAGGTTAGCTGAGGGGTGGAACCTCGCTTGAAGGATCCACGGAAGATGAGTGGAATGAGTTTGCTCCACACTTTCTTTGTTTTTGAGGACTTCTCTGTCAATTTTCTAAACCATCTCTTTGTCTGATGACTGTTTTGACAAATTGACCATCAGAAAAGAGGTGAAGAGACTCAAAAATAAAACCCACCAATGGAGAATTTAGATGAGCCAACTGCCCCATAGTTCACGGTGCAAGACGGACAAAACCAAGGAGGACAAGGGGGTGTTTTTCTGAGTTCCCAAATTAACTCTCAACATTCTGGTGGATGGATAAAAGATGCTGAAGGAAATGTCAGAGGCGGTGTGAGAACATATATTTATGGCAAATAGGGTAACAATGTGATGTTCTGCCTTTCATCTTCCTGGCCTTGGATTAGATTCAGGAGTAACTCGGGGGTCAAGCTCGACGTATATTTTGTGTAAACATCTGTCACCTGCGTGTTGGAGTAATTAGGGAGTTCTCACTAGACTAAAATGTAAAATACAGGTTGAAATTATATTTACGCAAATTATTAGTCAAACCAATAATAAATATTTAAAATAAGCAAGAAATATCCATAAATATCTGGAAGGAGCTGCATGCATTATTAAAACTGTGGATGAAAAGCTTCAGCTGCAACCATGGAGTGAGTAATCAATATAAAAGGCTTAAAATTAAACAGTCATTCATGCAATAAAAGGGGCTGTTTTGACAGTTTAGATTTGGATTAAAGGCGGATTAATAAGATCATTTTTCTCTAGGCCCCCCCCCCCCCCAAACCACAGCTATCCATTATTATGAATTATACATGATTTGAATTAAGTGTTTAATGTCATTAATTTGTCTCATTAGTATGCAGAGGGTGCAGGAGACTTCCCTCCACCAAAAGGTGTGGGGTGGAGGTGTGTGTGTGTGTGTGTGTGTGGGGGGGGGGGGCTTGGGGGCAAATAACAGTATTTGCATTGAGCAGAAGCGCCATTGTGTCAACGTCAAATCGAGTGTTTGTCTCCCTTTCTCCGGCTGCAGCGTGAGCTTTTATTCATCTCGGATATTTCCAGTGATGCATTAGTGTCAGGATGAGTCGGTTCCATTTCTCAGACGGCCGGGAGTCTGACAGCGCGGGCGGATGTGTAAATACAACACAAAACACTTAACTATGAGATCATCTGCAGCGGGTTATTAATCTGGCCTTTTAAAGGCCCGCGTGGCCCAACTCCATCCGTGATCCTCCTCTGCCGGTGTTGCAACATTCTCAGCCGCGTTCTTCTCCATAAAAAGGGAAGAAGAAGAAATACCCATTAAGGAGATGGATGTCTTTCGGGGGTGGCTGGAAAACAAAAGGTGCACACAAGTTGGGAGGGTGACGAGGCTGAGGGCACGTTTAGGCCTCCTTGTTTTGGATGAGTTACCTCCGACTCCTGCTGCTGCTGTAAATCCACACAGCTGAGGAGCGGGTCTTCCTGCACAAACAGAAATCTGCTTTACAGCAACAAGATCCAGGAGTAAAACCCGAGCGAGCTGTCGGCTAAGTGTCTGTCATTTTTTTAGGCATTAAAGCACCTCCATCCATCAACACGTGGTAATTGTTATTGTGTGCGGTTTGTATTCCAGGTCATGTTCCTCACACGGAATAGCTTTCACTCTTATTTATGGAAGGCTCGTCGCAAAACTCGAAATGGCCGCAGAGCATGTACTGCAATGCATTAAGTACAAAAGGCTTGACTGAAAAATGATTCACAGCGGCAACACTGTAGACCTGCTGCACTCTAAGTGTCCATAACCATCTACTGAGGTCATTCTTGGCACAAGTCACATCGTCGGTCTTTAAAGCTCCAGAGACACCATGAATCCATTTCTGTGTGGAATAAAGAAGTGAAGACATTCATCTGCAAACATTAAACCACAAAATCAACATGTATAAAACTGGAGGTAAAAGTTTAAGGTTTTTGTGTCTTCATGTCCTCCAGAGTCAAGTAGGACGGCAACCCAGGCTTTCCATCGGGGCGTAACGTAATGGACGCGGTTTCCCCACGACCTCAGCAGCATATCCCTTCCTAACCGGAGCGTTCCACACAACTGGTCCCGCAAATGGCCGATGGTTGACTGTCTGTTATGTTCACCTTGACCAAGAGGTGTCACGGGTAAATGATTTCCTTTTTATGGTTAAGCAACAGGAAATCTGTGTGTGTCTCTTATTGTGAAAGTTACCACATGAATATATGACTGTTGAAGGTGCAAATGCACTTGTGCAGTTATGTGACTAGGGATGTGTACCGAATTCGGTAGTTTTTAGGGTACCGACCGAATTCCATAGTACCGACCGAGCACCGATTCACATCGTTTCAAACGGTGCCTCGTTTCGGTACCCGTCCTTCATAACGAGAACTTGCCTAGACAGCTGCGCATGCGCAACAGCGTTATGTCGTCGGTCCCTGCGAGCCAGTTGTAAACAGAGCAGCACGGTAGAAAGAACGCACGCTAATGCTTGGGTCCACTTCACTAAATGTGATGGGTAACTGGGTGATGATGAAACCAGCGACAACGAGCTAAGTGAGACGTCCTCATCTTAATCTGCTCCGGTAGGTAAATAAAATGTTTAAGATAACGTTACCTTGATATGTTCGCTTCCATTTCGCTAATGGTGTGTTCGCTTTCTCCTCGGAACTCCGAATTTCCGACTAGAACATGAACGCGCTCTAAAGTTTGGCTTCACTTTACTAAATGTGACGGGTGATTGGGTGAAGATGAAACCAGCGACAACAATCTAAGTGTGAGGCATCATCATTTTAATCTGCTCCAGCAGCTAAATAAACTGTTTAAGATAACGTTAGCTTGTTATGTTAGCTTCCATTGCTACCATTGTTACCAGCTAATGGTGCGTTCCTTTCTCCTCGGAAATTCTAACTTCCCAGTAGGAAAAATCAAATGAAAAAAGACGGCAGAAGGAATGAAGATACACAGTAAATTTAGTTCACAGTAAAGATGTTTGCTTCAGTTTAATTATCAGCTTATAAAACTACAAGGACGATGTTAAAATACAAACAGCTGTATGTTATTTATCGTGATATTTATCAAATATTGTTATATATTGAGAAAAATATATATTTAATCATAAAAGAGAATTAAAATAATAAACACTCAAAAGTATCGAAAATTGGTACCGTTAAGTACCGGTATCGATTCGTAGGTACCGGGAATTAATACCGAATCGATTCAAATGTCAAAGGTACCCATCCCTATATGTGACTGTTTGAGGGATGTGAAAGTCTGGCTGGCCCAACACCTTTTTAAACTCAATGAGGGAAAAACAGAATCCATTCTGTTCACCATGGGTAACCACTCCACCTTGGTCTCTGACTGACTCTGGAACGTCTTCCCAGTTACAGTGTGCCAGGCGTCACTGGTGACAGCTTTAAGCTCAGCCCTGTGCTTTTAACTTCAAATTTATAGGCGCACTGTGCTGTTTTAATTCGATTATTTGCTGTAGTGCTTGATCTCTGCATGGCATTTTGGTCGACTCGAATGTCGTTGTAAATGTGCCTAACCAAATCAAATGGTATGGTAAGGATGTTACTGCTTCCGTATTGGACTTCCTGTTTGGCGATTTGAACTGCTGAGCTTGACGCTTTTTAGAAGAGTAGTGCATAAATATAGACCCAAAGCATAAAGTTAGTGGGACAACAAGACTCTGCGCATTTGGGACGTGACACTGCGTGCCCAGAAGAAAAGCCCATTGACCATAATGGCGGCTATTAGCCGCAGACGGTAAAATCTCTTTCTGGAGAATTTCTCTTATCCGATGCCACCATCTAGTGGCTGACACACCCATCACACAAATAATTTCTCCTTCAGTTTTTTTAAGATGGTGACTTTACATTTCTTGTTCATTTATGTCCTTCTGTAGCCAACAAACAGAGCGAAAACACGTTGTTTTACAAGTATTATTCTCATGTCATGTTTTGTTCTCATATAATTATATTTAGAGACGTACTTGTCCATGAAGAGTTCATCAGCTCTGCAACAGCTGAAGTATTCCTTAAATTTGAAGCATGCAATTTCCTATTGCAGGGAGCTTCACGGGGCAGGAGGCGTGCTTAGCAAAAAAAAAACAATAAATGTAAAAAAAATCTATATATATGTAGGTGTGTGTGTGTGTATGTATTGCTTACATGATATCATAGTACATGATAAGATCATCACTTTTACGGATTTCTGAAAAATCATACATACTTTGTGAAAGGGAAAAACTCCGGAAAGATACTTTAAGTGGCAAAGAGGCTTCCGTAGAAAGCCGGGGTAAAATTCTGAAAACGTGGCTTGCCAGATCTGGCAACTTTATTTATAAAGCACTTTTAAACACAGCATGGCAGCCGACCAAAATGCTGTACAGATAAAAAGTAAAACACAACATAAAAACAAAAACACAATCAATAATAAAAGTACACAACAAAGCAGAAAATCACAGTCAATAAAAGAATACATAATAAAAATAAAAGTCGAGGGTTTAAAAATGCCTGGTCGTAAAGGTGAGCCTTAAGCAGTGACCTGAAACGGGGGAGGGATGGTGCCAGGCTCACTGAGAGAGGAAGAGCCTTCCAGAGGGACGGAGCAGCGTAGACAAAAGCACGCCGACCCCGTGTTTTATATTTCATGGTGGGAACATGAAGCAGCAAGCACTCGGCAGATCTCAACGCCCGGTTTGGCGCATAACGAGTCACAAGGTCAGACAGGTAATCCGGTGCCAGAGCATTCAGGGCCTTAAAACCAAAGATCAGAATTTTAAACTTCACTCTGAAGTTCACGGGTACCAGTGGAGGTGCACCAGCACAGGTGTGATATGGTCACGTCTAGAGGTGTTCGTCAGAAACCTGGCTGCAGTGTTCTGTACCGCCTGAAGCCGTTAAGAGCGGAGGCTGGTACACCAAATAAAATGGAGTTTGTGTAATCCATGATAAAAACATGGATTACGGGTTCCAGGTGCACCCGTTTCAGAACTGGTTTCAAGCAAATCAGTCGGCGCAGCTGGAAGAAACTAGATCTGACCACTGCATTAATCTGAGGGCCCATGGAAAAGTGGGTATCCAGTTTCACCCCCAGGTTGGTAACACACTGCTTGAGGTCGTATGGGAAAGTATTTTGGAAAGTAAAAACTAGGGATGGACAATATATCGGCATCGATATCGGTATTGGCCGATGCTAGTCATTTTTTAACATATCTGTATCGGTTCAATAAATAATACTGGGCTGATATTAACAACCAATATAATTTCTATCTCGTCTCTATTTGTTTGCCTGTTTCGGAGGGTGAGGGGGTGATGTGTAATTGTTTAGTCATGTGACAGTGAATGAAATCATCTCAGAACCGTAAATGTGTGTGTTCTGTGTACATAATAACGTAAATTCAGCTTTAACAATTTGCATTCTATACAAAATCTGCTGATTTTAGAAGCATTAACGTCAGTATATTGGTATCGGCAAATATCGGTTATCGGCTATATCGGATATCGTTATCGGCCCAAAAATTTCATATCGGTGCATCACAAGTAAAAATCCAAAGAAGCAACAAACACACCGGTAGCAGCACAATGAGAGAAAAAATAACCCCCCAAAAACTCAACACTGCTTAACTCTGGTGTCCAAACCTGGTCTTTGAGGTTCTCTATCCAGGATAGGTTTTTCTGCTTCTGAGCTGCTGTCTGCCAGTCTCAGGGCTGCAGAAGGTCGGTAGTACCAGCAGTGTGAACAAGTTGGAAAAAGAAAATGTACTAATTTGCGCGACCATAGGCTGCTCAGCCAAATATGAGGAATTTCCACCATTTTGTGTCTAATGATTAACCGTTGCAACCATGCAGTACTTAAATGTTGTGTCTTGTTAATATTTGCACTTTTGCAAAGGAGCAACACTGTGGTTTCAAAATAAATATCTGAAAGTAATCCATATTTATTCACAGTAGGTAGGGCTGCAGCTATCGAATATTTTTGTAATCGAGTACTCTATCGAATCTTTTATCGATTAATCGAGTACTCTAATAAATTACTCTTTTGCGTTGGTAAACCATCATATCAAACAGCATGTTATAAAATATGAAAGACCTCTTGAAATGAGCACGCTATTGCCAGTTATTCTTCAAGTTTTATTCAGAATTGGTTTTCAAAACTTCAGCACTTCAACTTTACTTCACAGTAAACAAATGCGAGCGGCTGCGGCCAAAACAGAACCAGAACCGCTCACGGCGCATGCGCAAACATGGCTCGCCAGCTGTTTTCCTATTAACACACGTCCGTTTTAATTTCTACACTTTTTTTTCTCACACTAACGAGGATTGTCGAAAGCATGTTTGCCGTGGTTGTGTCAAATTATACTGATCACACAACATTTATTTACTTTCTTTCATTTTCCTCATAAATACCCGTGTCCTCCTGCAGCAATCCTGAGGGACAACAGACGTCAACAATACAATAAAAAGTCCGACGTGTTGTAAAAACTGCTATTTTTAGCACATTTTAAGTCCGACGTGTTGCTACCAGACGTACGCTGTGAGCTGAAACTGAGCGCTACAAATGAAAAAGTTGCACAGTGTCTGCAGAATATATAGAAATACAGGCTAAAATGCATTATCTTGTAGAGGCTCCGAGTCCGCTTGCAGAAGAAACATTTACATGTGGATGTTTCCTGGTCAGGTGCTGCAGCATGGAGGATGTGGTGTTGTGGTAGGCTAAATCCATTTTACAGTGTTTACACTGGACTACGTTTTCCGCCTTACGACGTGAAAAATGGTCCCACACCTATGACATTTTCTGTCTTTTTCACACACCACTGAGGTCCACGTTGTCCACCATGGCTTAAGAGAAACAGGGTATCTGCAGGTTTAAGGGAGCCAAATTTAAGACTTTTTAAGATCTTTTTAAAGCCACTTTGACCGAATTTAAGCTATTTTTATAATTAAATTTGAGCTATAATTTCCAGCTATTGCCTGGAACCGGTGCTAACCACGTCGCGAACGTGGGATTAGCCATCCAGTTACCATTAAACTTGCACTTCCCCATGGCGCAAGCGCCCACTAGCTTAACCAGCTAATGTGCTCATCTAAAAATAGCCCCCTTTCACAACCAACGGAATGTGTACGGTTCCGCTTACGCCAACATCGTACACAAAAAATGCTGAACACTAACTAGAAATTCATGAAAATTTTATAGAAATAAAATAATCTTGTTTATTGGGTCTTTGGACATATAAGACCTTTGGAAACTGTATTTAAGGATTATTTGCCATTTTTAAGGATTTTTAAGACCTTAATTTTGGAAATGCAAATTTAAGACTTTTTAAGACGTTTTAAGGACCCGCGGATACCCTGGAGAAAGTTAAGTTACATTCGCTACTCGCGTGTGCTTTCAGTGCAGTATGTATGTGCGTCACTTATCTCGGTCCGGGTGAAACATGACCCCGGGCGATTGCAAAACCATGAATTAATTAAACATGAATTAAACGAAGCTTCGAGGCAGAGAATTTGACTCGAGGCTTTTTCGTACTCGAATCATTCGAGGTACTCAAGGAATCGTTTCAGCCCTACCTGTAGGTAACTTGTTATGTTTGATTCAGGGACAAAAAGTGGGATCTAGATTTTTTTCCCAGCTGTCGACAGGTGAAAGACTTTCATCGTGGAGAAGTCACCTGCCTACAACGCAGAGAAGAGCCGCCACACATCGACTCACATGTTTACACCCAGGGGCAATTTAATAAAGCTGCAGGAGAAAACAGGAAGAACACGCAAACCTCCAATGGAAATATCTTCACAGCTAAAATGTCAATCAAACACTTTGCTTTTTTCTAATTTATTGCAAATTACATCACCATTTTGCTCTCATACTTCTCCGTCTCCTGGGGAGTGTTGCAAAGCAATTGCCCAGCAGGACAACAGAGGGCGTAGCGCTGTTCTGTGGTATCCTGTCATGTATCGGTCCAAGATAATGTGTTTATATTGTGTTTCTTGTGTATATAAGAGACTTTTAACACGGACAAATTTGTCTCTTTCTCCCACCTCTTCATGCGCTCCCCACCTCTAAACCCACGTTTCCTGTCATTTTTGTCCACAAATAAAACTCTTGCTTCGCATCTTTTCACTCCTCCAGTCACGGGGGAATTAAACGTTCATGTTTTTAGAGTTTTTTCGCGAGGTATTCTTCAAGCTTCTCCGTGTCTGCTGCTAGTTATCCTCGGCTCTCTTTGCAATGATGGCGCTGTAAACAACAACGGCGTCCTGACCAATCACAAGCTTGCGTAATTCGTCTCGTTCAACGGATGTTTAAAAAAGTGGGCTCGACTCCGTACGTACTTGCGTGCCTGCCGGAGCCCAACGCAAGGACGGATAATGGCGTTGCGTGTCTCCGCACTGACTCAGACAGAGAAGCATAAATCAGGCTTAAAGCAGATCTCTACTGAAATAAATCTGTGAGGTTATCAAAAAAATAATAAAAAACTAATAAAAGTCCCTCTTCATGGTGAAGTCAACCCAGGTATTCTTCAGTTAAAGAGAACTAAATGAGTAATGTGCCTGGAGCCTGTTTAAAGGTTTCATTCCTCAGACATAAAAGCCATTAATTATTGTAAAGAGCAAACGTGGATCGAAAAAAAGCAAAACAGCTCGAAAAAAGTTGAACCAGTTAACTTTTTCACATCATTTATCACATCTGATGAAACACCAGATATTTTTATTTAGACAAAAACATTAGGAAGATTTGGGATTAGGAAGAAAAATTATTTTTGCAATTATGTTTTCTAATTTCCGCTCCGTGTTTCGGAGAGTCCACGGAGGCAGGTGAAGTCTGCCCTTATTACCAATGTCAGAGATTCGATTAGGCACAAGGAAAGCAAATGATCCCAATGAACTAATGATTAATCCGGCAGGTCTATTTACTAATGTACCAGAATGCATTAAAGGCATAAGTTAATGGGGACAGGACATCAATTCAGATACAAATGAACCACATTTGCATCGGACGCTTATTGACTGGTGTAACAAAACGAATTACAAAAGGTAATCTACTTATAAACCTCAGAGACGGATTAAACATGATTCCCAACATATCTACGATTTAACTGGAACCCCTTCTTGCCTCCAGAAATGACAGAGTCAATACAAACAGATTGGCTGGTCTGGCATCAAACTGAAGCATCTGTTCGAATTAGAAGGAACTGGAATAATTAACCCGATTACCTGGCGGTGCACGGACACAACGCTGTACTCAGACTGGGGTCGGTGGGCTTGCATGGATTTGGATTGCTAACATTTCTGGAGTGAATGATCGGCCACAATCCCTGCGGGGGACAGAAGATTTCCCAGACTCTCCTCAACGAGGCAAAGGGGATCGTCTGCTGAGCCAGACACGACGCGTCTGCTGCAGCTTTAACACCACCACCAACGTCCGAACGTTCCAGGAGGAGTACAAAAAATAAAGAATTAAATTTCTTCTCCAGCTCTGTGGATCAAAGGCCCTTCCCTAATCCTCACTTTGTTCCTGAACATAGACGAACATGAAAGACCACTTCTGCGGATTGCTTCACCCACCCCCGGGCCTTTGGGCACAGCGCTGTACCTGGAACACCTTTTATCAGTCACGCTGTTTCCCTCACACTTAAATCGGTGGAAAATATTCCACAATTTGACAGAAATCCATCCATCCCTTCTTCCTAGCTGTAACAACACTTTACCAGCTTGTCTCTTAAGTGATTTTTGTAAAGGGGTGGAGAGGAGGTTTAGGAGGAGAAACGCAGCAGTTGTATTTGATGTTTCGATCTGGGATTGATCTCCGAGGAAAGACTCACATTCTGAAGGTGGGATTATTGGCCTCGCTGGCTCCCCTCAGATGTCAAAGATCTTTGAACAGCCTTGTAAAGTGCACTACTTCCAGGCTGCTGTTGAACTGCTTATGAACTCATCAAAAGAGCACCTGTCTCCATATTAATGAGACACCGGGCGCTCAACAAAGGTCCTCTTCCCACACAGACCTGTCCCCTTGAGAACCAGAACGTCCCTTTCCTGGAAACTGCAGAACAAAAGGTTCTGTTGGTTCTCAAGCTGCAGTCTCCACACGTGCTCCTGATATTAGAGCCTTTCTTTTTGGTGAGACTTTATTCCCCCGAGCTCTTTTGGATTAATTGGACTTCAGACAAACAGTGGTTTTTTTTGTACATTTGGTCATTTATTTTCTATAAAGTATTTATCACATGATTTGTATGAATACTATTGATAGAGCAGGAAGGTGAAGCTCTAGCTCCAGGTTGTGTTTGTCTAATTTTGGACACACGGGAGGCGACATCGCCTCTCCTCCATTCATTTTCAGTGAGACATGCGTGACAAAGCGATAATTGCGGGTCTCCCTCCTACTAAACGAATGCGTTTGAAATTCTTTACAAATCCTGCCATGTGAATTCATGGATATTTTTTTCACATTCTGTCTCTCACAGTTGAAGTGTACCTATGATGTAAATTACTGACCTCTGTCATCATTTTAAGTGGGAGAACTTGCACGATCGGTGGCTGACTAAATACTTTTTTGCCCCACTGTATTATGCTGTCCATATTTTTACTAATTAAATTAACTTATTACATTGATTATGCATGACTTCATAAAAAACTTTATAGGCCAACATTTTCATAAAAGTATGAGTAGTCACGAGAGTGTACAATTTAAAGAAAAGTGTTTGGTTTCAGCTCCACCTCACACACACCGTGGCCAACCTCAATAAAACATTACAGGTGCTGGCCAGTAAATTAGAATATCATCAAAAGGTTGAAAATATTTCAGTAATTCCATTCAAAACGTGAAACTTGTACATTATATTCATGCAATGCACACAGACCAATGTATTTCCGATGTTTATTACGTTTAAATTTGATATTTATAGGTGACAACCAATGAAAACATCAAATCTGGTATCTCAGAAAATTAGAATATTCTAAAGGCCAATGAAAAAATGTTTGTTTCTCTAATGTTGGCCAACTGAAAAGAATGAACATGAAAAGAATGTGCATGTATAGCACTCAATACTTAGTCGGGGCTCCTTTTGCCTCAATAACTGCAGTAATGCGGCGTGGCATGGACTCGATCAGTCTGTGGCACTGCTCAGGTGTTATGAGAGCCCAGGTTGCTCTGATAGTCGTCTTCAGCTCCTCTGCATTGTTGGGTCTAGCGTATTGCATCCTCCGCTTCACAATACCCCATAGATTTTCTATGGGGTTAAGGTCAGGCGAGTTTGCTGGCCAATCAAGGACAGGGATACCATGGTCCTTGAACCAGGTGCTGGTGGTTTTGGCACTGTGTGCAGGTGCCAAGTCCTGTTGAAAGGTGAAGTCTGCATCCCCATAAAGTTGGTCAGCAGCAGGAAGCATGAAGTGCTCTAAAACTTCCTGGTAGACGGCTGCATTGACCCTGGACCTCAGGAAACAGAGTGGGCCAACACCGGCAGATGACATGGCACCCCACACCATCACTGACGGTGGAAACTTTACACTGGACCTCATGCAACGTGGATTCTGTGCTTCTCCGCTCTTCCTCCAGACTCTGGGTCCTTGATTTCCAAAGGAAATGCAGAACTTGCTTTCATCAGAAAACATAACTTTGGACCACTCAGCATCAGTCCAGTCCTTTTTGTCCTTGGCCCAGGCGAGACGCTTCTTGCGCTGTTTCTTGTTCAAGAGTGGCTTGACACACGGAATGCGACACCTGAATCCCATGTCTTTCATGAGTCTCCTCGTGGTGGTTCTTGAAGCGCTGACTCCAGCTGCAGTCCACTCTTTGTGGATCTCCCCCACATTTTTGAATGGGTTTGTCGTCACAATTCTCTGCAGGGTGCGGTTATCCCTAGAGCTTGTACACTTTTTTCTACCACATTTTATCCGTCCCTTCGCCTGTCTGTTAATGTGCTTGGACACAGAGCTCTGCGAACAGCCAGCTTCTTTAGCAATCACCTTTTGTGTCTTGCCCTCCTTGTGCAAGGTGTCAATGATTGTCTTTTGGACAGCTGTTAAGTCAGAAGTCTTCCCCATGATTGTGGTGCCTTCAAAACAAGACTGAGGGACCTTTTAAAGGCCTTTGCAGGTGTTTTGAGTAAATCAGCTGATTAGAGTGGCAGCAGGTGTCTTCTATATTCAGCCTTTTCAGAATATTCTAATTTTTTGAGATACCAAATTTGGAGTTTTCATTAGTTGTCACTTATGAATATCTAATTTAAATGTAATGAACATTGGAAATACATTGGTCTGTGTGCATTGCATGAATATAATGTACAAGTTTCACGTTTTGAATGGAATTACTGAAATATTTTCAACCTTTTGATGATATTCTAATTTACTGGCCAGCACCTGTATACCAGTGTCGCAGACTTTTGTTTCCTATTTCCACAACAAAAATCAGGAATAGAAACCACAGATCAGGTATTTCAAATGAAATATTTTAGCAGAATGTATCTGTGTAGTGCAAGTTTAACAGTTGTCAGAATTTCACAAATATTAAGAAGAAGAAAAAAAGATAAAAGCTTTTATTATTAAAAGTTACTCAGGAGTTTTCAAATTTGTATTCTGAGAACTACGTACTTCACTGAAGCAACAAATAAACAATTTTTAATAAGCTTCACCGACAATTACCTATTTTTATATATAACTGTTAAACAGTGTAGCGTCACGGAAGGTCCTCTAATTTGTGACAAAGGTCACATTTTCCCAGCTAGGTCAAGCTGGGTCAGACTGTAACTTTTAGTTCCACAGATTAACCCAGGAGCTCTGATGTCTAAAGAATATCATCCTTTATCGGCTGCTGTTCCGTCCCAGACGAAGGACACTTCAAGTTCACGATAATAATTTAAATAATAATTTAATAAACTCTTTGACTTTATTGAGGTTTGTTATAATCATCATAAATAATCACTTGGTTCAGTATAAATGTATTTTAATTACTGAAATGAATTATCATGCTTTGGGTATAAAAATGATTACTACGATTACGGTTGATAACGTGTGTTCAGCAAACCAGAAGGTCATCTCAACCGTAACCAGCTCATTCAGAACTGATCCAGAGTAAAGGTTAATCTCCACCTCACATGTGTTTTGACTCATGACCAAAGCTTTCTTGCTCTGAGAGTGGGCGTGTTCTGAGGACTTTGTTAAAACTAACTTCCAGTAGCTTTAACTTCAGTTCGTGAACCCACCACCATCACTGAGGATTCGGGAACGGCCGTCCCGTAACCTCCACCTGCTGTTCTGTCACGCCAATGAGAATAGCTACGAATAAACGTACCTGTAGCCAGCTGACGCAAAACTCGTTCAGAGTTATTGATTTGAGAGCTAAGACAAGAAACTCCTTCAGAGTTAAGCCAGACGCTCGACACTGGCTGTGTCTCAATTCAGGGTCTGCATCCTTCGAAGGACCCAGCCTACTCGGCCGACGTGGGCTGGGTCCTCCGTCGGCCGGGTAGACCGGATGTTAACGGCTGTGAATTTGGACAGGCCTAGCCTTCATGAATTCCCGCCCCTCCCTCGGCGAACGTTCCGTCGCCTAGCAACCGTGGAACCGCTGTGCAGAAGGGAGAAGGAACTTTAAACGATGGAGCTCGAAGTTTTATTTCGATCTTTAATCATTTCCTTGACTGTTGGAGAGCTAATTCGGAGAAAATACTTTCGACAAGCTGAGCCTGAGCAAAGATGTGATAATAGTTTTTAATACTTTCTAAGGGTCTTCATTTGACCAAAACCGATTTATCACCTTTTAAGACTTTTCAAGACCCAGCGGATACCCTCTAGTAAACAATTCTCATTTGTAAACCAAAATAAAATTCAAGAGTTTAATGCAGAACTGATTTTATTTAGATATTTCTTTTATATGTACATGTTTAATCTTTATTAACCATTTTTTCCTAGCAAAGTAAAAAGCTGTCAGAGTTCTTCCTTCTCTCCTGTGCCCTCTGCTGCTCTGCCTCCCTCTGCAGCCTCATGTCATCCCAGATCAGCTCCAGAAGCTGGTCATCGCTGGCACCTTCCCCTGGATGCCCATTTTCTCCAGAATAGTTTTAACAAACATGTAAGAAAAGAAACAGGAAGAGAAAAGAGGACGACGGGTTATTCCTTTCATGCTTTCACAGAAAAAAATAAACTCAAACGAGTTTTTAAAATATGAGAAGTTATTGTACCTCCATGCCACAGCCGCCGAATACTTTGCTCCGGTGATCATGTGGTCCATTTCCGCCCTAAGCTTAATAAATTCCCTGGTTTTCTCTTTTGGTCCTAAAATACAAACTCCTATTAAAATCAGGGGGAAACGTAGCGGGAGAAGTACGACACCGAGCGGCCGAACATACGAGCCGAGACCGCAATACAAGCACTTTTACTGTAACATTTCTAACTAAAATAACGTTCATGTATCACCAAAAGTCCTTAACCTAACAGTTACTGACATTTATATGTGCAATCCTCTCCGACAGCTCCCGCTTCACTGTCCGCCGTTTTTCTGCCGGCCGGCCCGCAAGGCATCTTGGGAAATGCTACCCATTGAAGGATACACCGGACCCATCCTTCATTCAGGCGAAAAGAAGGCCGCATTCGTCGACCACATTTGAAGGAGTCTTCGAATTGGGACAGGCCTAGTCGCGGCGCTGTGACGTAACCGGCCGACGTAGGATGCAGACCCTGAATTGAGACACAGCCACTGTGTACCCGGCGACATCTTCGGACCAGAGAGTCGGTTCCTCGAGTCTCCTCTACCGGACCGAGTACCTGGAGGCTGACACCATCCTCCCTTGACCTCCGGATCCTCACGAAGGGTCGTCTTGTTGGGTGAGGTAGCACACAGATTGTGTCTGATGCTATTTTTATAAGTAACAACAGTTAGCTGCAAAACCATCATTTCCAACCCAGAATATGCCTCTTTCTCTGAAAGAAACCTTCTGAGAATCCATCCACGCATCCAAACTCGTATTTTCAATTTAGCTTTCATTCAGTCACAGGTTTGCCTTTAAAACAAGTTTAATATCAAAGCTGTTAAATGGTCATCCATAAATTGTCATTTTTAATTGTCATTTAAATTGTCGTTTGAAATCGTCAAGTTTAGAATTGTTAGTAATAAATTCTTCATCTTTAAACCTTGCCTCATTCTTTGAAATGGAACACAGAAAGGGATAAATATTTCTGGTTATTGAAAAAGCAAAGATTCCTAACTTCTGATTCAAAAATAAATGTTTGCTATTAAATTTAATTATCTTAAATTAAACATTAATCTTTGGATTAAAATTAGACCAAGCTCGTTGGCATATGAGCTTATATCTCTATAACATCCTAGATATTTATATATAATAGAAGCTTCACTGTTAACTCGTTTGGATCTTCTCTCAGAGTCTAACTACTGAATAGCAACAGTGCTGATTCTAGTATTTAGAAAAACCCTACAACAGTACAAGCTTGAATCTGCGGTCTCCGGGTCTGCAGCGACATACTATTGGCAGGGGCACGCTGAACTGTAATTGATAATGTAAAGGCAGATGGGGGGCTCCAGGGAAATGGGAAGAATCCAAGCAGATGGCCAAATTGCTGCTTATTTATGTGAACCGAGGACTCGGCCCTCTCGTCCACACGGTATGATGGATCATTATGGCTCTCTGTGCATAAACACCAATATGCTTTTAAATCTGGACGGCCAAGCTGAAGAAAGCCAACAAGCAAAAGGGGCCATATTTCAATAAGTGTTGTCAGGATGAGACGGGAGGGGGAGCAGCGTTATTAAGCTGGCTGAAACAGGCGATGCAACAGTGAATCTAATTAAAGACCATCCTGTGAACCACACGCCTCCCTCACAGCCAGAAAAACAGAAGAGGTTGACCATCTGTACAGAATGCTGGCGTGTTAACTGATTCACCAGCTAAAGAGCTGACAGCAGCAACAAATAGGGTCAAAGCAAAGCCAGGCTCTCATGGGCTGCAGCAATGTGAGAAAATCTCTTCTGTTTAATGCACAGTGATGGTACATGTGACAAGTTTTAGAAATGACAGAATGAGGTGTAAATATTTATGAAACGGAAGATTCTTTAAGCAGAAAAGAATAATCGGACGTCCGTGAGGCTCACTCAGGGTGAAAAATGTAAAAGTTTTTAATCTAAAAACCAAAATTAGTTTGATACAAACAATAAAAGCAGAAGAGAACTCAAAACATCTCTGGATGTAAAAATACAAAGTAAATTACATGTGAAACACACACCACTTAAATACACAAATGACCTGCTATATGTTATGTAAAAGTATTATATTACATATAACTGCTTGCCATACAGCAACCACATTGCTCCTAGTTGCTGCTGCAGATCAACCATGAAAATTGATGTATTGTCTGTATTTTAGGGTCCTACAACCCCCCAAGGCACTTTACAACAGTCATTCACATCCTGGTGGGGATGAACTACCATGTAGCCACAGCTGGCCTGGGTGCCTTACAGAGGTGAGTCTGCCAAACACAGGCACCACCGGCCCCTCTCAGAAAACAACATTATTGGAGGTTTGATCAATAATATTGATATATAAACGTTTCACCTCTGATTGGCTAACAGCCCGACTCTT